>NW_018127943.1:832009-843929 GCF_001952655.1 Monopterus albus | reverse complement strand
TGTTGTTTGAGGGCAGCGAAGGCTTGGTCAGCTGCAGTGTCCCAGGTGAAGTGCTTGGTGTTGGAGGTAAGCCAGTGGAGCGGGTCAGCAATAGTGCTATAGTTCCTGATAAACTTTCTATAAAAGTTAGCAAACCCCAGAAACCGTTGGGTTTGTTGACAGGAGGTTGGTGTAGGCCAGTCTGCAACTGCTCGTATCTTGGCAGGGTCCATGCAGATGTGGCCTGTAGAAATCACAAACCCCAAAAAAGACACAGTAGACACATGAAAAGTACATTTTTCTGCTTTCACATATAAATTATTTTGTAACAACCGCTGTAGCACTGCCCGGACATGCTCTATGTGTTGGGCTCTGGAGGGTGAAAAGACAAGGATATCATCTAGGTAGACAAACACAAAAACATTCAACATGTCCCCCAAAACGTCATTAATCAGGTTTTGGAAAACAGCTGGGGCGTTGGTTAGCCCAAATGGGAAACCAGGTACTCATAGTGTCCCGCTGGTGTGTTGAAAGCAGTTTTCCACTCATCCCCCTCCCTTATGCGTACCAGATGATAGGCATTCCGTAAGTCTAGTTTAGTGAAAATCGTGGCGTTGTGGAGCAGTTCAAAAGCAGACGACATGAGTGGTAATGGGTATCGGTTCCTGACAGTGATCTTGTTGAGGCCGCGATAGTCTATGCACGGTCTAAGCCCCCCGTCTTTTTTCCCAACAAAAAAGAACCCTGCTCCAGCTAACCGAATCGTGACACACAGGTGTGAAAGACACTGTGAGTTGCTGTCGTAATCCATGAAATAATCCAAATAATGTTGCTAAACCTTTAGACTTGACTCACGCCCAATCATTATTTTTATGAAAATACCACCGTCTGGTTGTAACCCTTCTCTGAGCGCATATCCTCTCCTGGTGTGGCTGCGCTGTCTGCAAACATCAACGTGTGCATACAAAGCTGCAGCTTTCACAGTGGCAGCATACAACAAAACAGGTGAACACTGAGCAGATGATTTGATTTGATTTGAGGGAAGAAATCAATTAGTTTCTTCCTGGCTGCTGGTGTTTTACAAAGAAGTGGAAGAGCATGAGAGGAAGTGATCTAGAGTTGGGAGGAGGAAGAGGGGTCATGGTCATCAGCAAGGAGTTGTGCTGCCCCATGTGTTCATGTTTCAAAAACTGAGAGGCATGCTTCAGGTCTGCAGACTGTCTGCAGTAATTGCTGGTTTGCAGAGCTCGCTGCAAGAAGCATGTGGCTGGGTTTAGAAGCTTTAATGATGATGGTAAACATTGGTCTCTTCTGCACTTGTCATACTTTTTTGTTTCTCCTATGATGTATTGTTTTACTGTTTGTTCTCTTTGCTAGGTCCAAAACTGATGATAACCATTTAAAACTGTAACAATCTAAAACCTGATGTCTCTGTCTCTGTTGCAAAACAACCTACAATCTCTACACACAGGCAATAGGAGTCCATTATTGCACAATAAAAGGCTATGACACCACCAGCAACTGGCCAAACTGGATAAACCCACCATCCAGTTACTCACAGTGTGTGGAAGTGCTTGCGGTGCCCAACTGATATTAGCTGACTAGCAGAATGTTTCCTCCTGTAGCAGTCCAACAGCTGCAGCGGGTGCATGTTTGAAATGAAAGTATCAGAGATTCTCTCCTCGTAGAGCTGCACTTCGTGTGTTTGTTGACACAGAGGGGTGAATAGTTGGAAGCACATGAAAAGGCAGGCTGCAGTGTTATCTCTCTGGCTTTCTCAGCTCCTTTGTCATTACTGGAGTGCAGCCAGCAGGCTGAATTGTTTTCGCAGTTTTCAGTGGCTCGAGGCACCTCGGGGACAGCATGTACTGCTCCGCCTCATGCATAAGCCTCTGTAACACTGTTGTGCTTATTGTACAAGAAGATGCGTGTGTTTAGCACCACATACGTAACTAATCACAATGCCCTGTAAATGCAAGAATTCATCTGTCTGACTTAGTCATGGTTCAGTTCACCAACCTGCGAATGAGATCTCTGGGAACACAACAGTATGTTTTGCTAGTGTGAGCACAGGCTGGGAACTCTCCACCCCTTCACCACAACCTGTAGTTCCTGTTGGCTTGAGTGACACTGTGATATTTATTCCTATTGACCTATTGATCCTGATCATATGGTTGAGTCCAGCTGGAATAGGAGTATTTGTATTCATTGACAGAGTTAAAAAGGCTGGTTACACATCCTCTAATAGTGGAAGAGGGACAGAAAAGATTTTCCTAGTTTGATGTGGAAGAGCTTGACTGGCCTGCACACATGGACTTATTTGTGTCATTTCATGGCCTCGGTACACACTCACACTGCCTCTACTCCGAACACACCTTTATAGCTGCAGACCAGAGCTTCCAGCTGTGGAATGAGATGTTCAACATTCACGTATAGGTTTGACTAATGCTCAAAAACGTCTGGCTGTGTGTCTGTACTGCTGTTGGTGTTAAAAAGGTGATATTTTTAAAGAATTATTCATACAGTTATGACAGAACTAAAGTGTCTTCTTCCTTATGGCAGTTTGTGATTGGACCTGCTTTGAAATAAATCACTGACTGTGATACTTCTCTCACTCGGCTGCACTGACGCCTGTACCTGTCTTTCACCATCAGACATTGCTGTTGTGGAGATGACGGATGCCTTCCGCCAGCCGTCGCTCTTCTACCACCTGGGAGTCCGAGAGAGCTTCAGCATGGCCAACAACATCATCCTGTACTGCGACACGAACTCTGACTCCCTCCAGTCTCTGCAGGTTAGCGGTCATCCTGAGCAGGAACCAGGACAATCCTGCCCTCGTCAATTTAACGCATGGACCAAACAATTGCTGTGGTTCACGAGGGTGGTGATTAAAGGCTGTATTTAGAAGGAGGTGGGGGGGACAAAGGATTGACAGACATTTAATTTGATGGCAACAGCACATAAACACATCAATAACTTGATGGAAGAAAATGCATTTATGAAACAATTCAAGGTAGGAAATCAGTAGTGGCATCGTCTAATTGTTTCTGCTCCCCTGCCAGTCAGTGTGTAAGTTTTATTTTTTGATTACAAGTGTCTTGAGGTGGTAGTTTCTAACCTCTAACGAGGAGGCTTTAACTTTAGTCCTGGTTGTTCTGTGTTCTGTTTATAAAATAACACAATGAGATGATTGTGCACTGTAGGTGGAAGTGTTATGCCATGGTAATGATGCTATGTATCAAAGTTTTATCATGGACAGACCACCTTTCCTGTAGATTTATAAAATCATCCATAAATGTAATGATTACTTCTATTGTTTATTGCAAGATGAGATGCTTTAGGATCTTTGTAGCTTTCCACCTCTGCTAAACAGCTCCAAAGAAAACCCTGTAAATAGAAGTAACTGTGGAGGTTTTTGGTTGTTACTTTATTCCCGACAATGTGCAAATATTTTCCATGCGTACATTTGATGTGTATTGCATCATGGCTGGAAACGGTGTATATGACAACAGTGTGAGTCTTATTCTATGTAGCAGACAGGTTGTGCTTCACACAGTCTGAGGTTCAAGCTGAGCACATTTAAAAACCTCCTTCTGTAGGTGGCTTGTAGCACAAGAACAGCAAAGTCTTTATTGTAGGAGGTTTCTGTACAGAGAGGAGTCTTATGTTAGCCACACTGTGTACTGAGTGTACAGCCTGACAGGAGAGGTTTGTCTGTAATTGCAGACTAAATGCAGAAGTCAAGATAAGCACAATAGAAAAACTTATTGCACTTTCTCAGCTTTATTATTGCTGTGGGAAATTGCTGCTCTAAAGCAAACTGCGACCTGATAGGAGTTGTCGCTTCCTGTGGTCTGCCATGGTGCCCCCGTGTCTGGCTGGGCTAGCTTCTGAACAGACCCCCTGTGTGTGGTGGTCTCTCTGTATCAGGCTACTAAATTGTTTCAGAGGGTGCTGTTTAAAGTCAGGGTTTTTTAAATTGTATTTTACTGGAGTTTCTTTTAGAAATACACCAGGACTGACAAGAAGCTTTAGTATTCCCATACTGTGCAGCTTTTAGAATTGTACAAGCAGCATGCTAATAAACTAAACGTTAAGGGGATGTGATTTTCTTTAGTTCTGTTGTTTGAAATTCTCGTTTCCATAGACACATAGAATTTCTTCTTCTGAATAAATTTTGAAACACAACGGACATGAGGAAGATATCCTTATTGATTGATTCAGATTGTAACAGATCCGAAAGGTCATCACAGCACTTACATGACGAACTCAGACTAATGTGATACTGATGTTCTGCAAACACCAGTTATTGCCTTGTACTCCTTGGTGACAGACAGATGTTAGTAATGCTTTGTATCTTGTAATGTTGGTGAGGTGAAATGGGCACTCTTCGTTTTTAGGAGCTCAGCCAAATGATCACTTTACAGTGAGTGATGAGATGGCCAGAACAAAAAATAGGTCCATACAGTATCTCTGGTTAAAATGGATTAAAGCAAGTCATTTCTGTAAGAGTTGGAAAATGTAAAAGTAAGACTGCTCTAAAACTAGATGGCAAGCTAATTTTAAAAACCTGTTAGTGCAAGGATTATTTATTGGTTTCGTAATTTAGATGCTAAATTTACTTTCAGTGTCATATAAAATGACTTCCTGCAAGACTAAGGTCTCAGTATGCCTTAAATATACAGCACTGTGCTGTCCAACCACACATTAGAATGGCCGCAGTCACAGGCAGGATGAAAAGCCTACTGTTACAGAAACGTGATGAATTGTACAAACATGGGCAACAGCACAACTCAGTGAAGCACTTTTGTAAGAAAAGAAAATGAGATGTTGAAACCCTGCCTGTGCTTTCACACCTCCTCACACTTGGCCTGGATAAAGTGGGTCTGACTGTTGGATGGTGTGTTTTGGAAAATTACAAAAACTATCTGACAAACACATGAGCACCGCCACCAACCCCCTGGCTGTGTGTTGAGAGGGGGTTTCAGATAGCGCAGCAAGCATTTACGCTGATCAGCCATAACATTATGACCACTGGCAGGCGACGTGAATAAACACTGATTATCTTGTTACAGTGGCACCCATCAGTGTGCTGGGTCTATTAGGCAGCAAGTTAACATTCAGTTCTCAAAGATAATGTGTTGGAAGCAGGAAAAACAGGTTGCGTAAGGATCTGAGTGACTTTGCCAAACTGTGATGTCTGACGACTGGGTCAGAGCATCTCCCACACTGCAGGTCGTGTTCGGTGTTCCTGGCCTGCACTGGTTAGTACCTACCAACAAGGCAAGGGAGAGACCCAGCCACAGGGTCATGGATACCCAAGGCTCTCTGATGATGAGGTTGATCTACTGTAGAGGTTGATCTACTGTAGATTATAGTTTTAAATTTCATTCATCCTTTTCAAAAGATTCCATTTTGTTTGAATCTTGGTCTTTATGAAGAGAAACATTCAGCGGCTGTAGTGGTGATATCACACCTAGAGCAGGGAGGCTGTTGAATTTATCTAAACAGTTCTCTCTATCTTGTCCTCACGACCACAGTTTTCACCCCTTTTACATAACTATTTCCCTGAATGGTTGACACATTTGTCTTCTTCCTGACAGTAGAACTGTGGAAGCACAACATATTCACAAAAGATGCACAAAGAACTACAGATTGACACAAATGCCGCACTGACTTCTGTGTACACAGTATTAGGACGGTGGTCATAATGTTATGGCTGATTGTTGTATGAAAGCATCCTGAGGGCTTAAGTTGTTTTCAGCCTAAGACAGTATCTTATGATTACTAAAAAAGTTGATCTTTATAATTGGGATAAGCTAACGCTAACTTTTTTGCTTGTAAGACTGGATGTCAATGTTTTTGAATTATTAGTTTACAGAGCCTTTGAGTCTGGCCTCATTTTGTTTAATCTGAGCATTTTAAAGAACAATGACCTGATTCAGCCCTAGTATTTATAATTATACATAATACATGGGTGTCTTTTCAGCGTACCTTTACTACCTTTTCTACTGTATGTACACTGCCATTTAAACCAGACCAGGAATTAACACATAATGTGTAGGCTAGAGTACGTTAAGCCAAATGCTCATCCACAGTAAAATGCACACTATGGAGTAATCACTGACAACCAGCCCTGAAGACTGCTGAGCCTTCTTGAATATTTTGAAACCTACATTACATCAGCTTGTGATCTTACCTTGTTTTACATTTCTGTCCTAGACAGTGCAGCAACAGTTACCACATAATGCATGACACAGTGCCTCATACCAGAAGCTTTATCATGTAACAGACAACCACCCCAACTCCCACAAAGACAGTTTTTCTTCATAAAATGTTATTGTGTCAGGTATGATGTGTTGAATTTTAGTAAAAGTGTTTTAATCTTGTAACACGTTCATATTCAGCGTCCACAGCAAAATTGCCTACAGGAGAAAATGTTCTTGTTGAATCTCTCAATGTATTTTCCTCTTCTTTCAGGAGATAATTTGCCAGAAGAACACTGTAAGTACACAAAGCAATCTCTTTTCCTCCCTCTCCTTTGCCTTTCACACATTACTCACCCATTGCTTACACATATTATGTGGTGCAAAGAATATGCTTTTTTACAATGTGCAGGGAGCACAGTGTCTCACACCTTACGTTTCTCCATCGGGTGTCGGAGAGGCCTTCTTGTCTGCAACCCACTTTTGTTTAGAAGCTGTGGTAAATGTTTGGTTTCACAGAAGTGTAAAATGAACACATCTTCTCTTCCTTTTTCAAGATGGTTTTTGTCAGGCATCAAACAGCACAAGCATTTTGAAAATTTGACTTGCTAAAAGTGCAGCATTCAAATAAGGTGCTGCCTTAAAACCAAGGAAATCCTGTTCCCCTCTGATTCACTGCAGCTCCTCATATAATGTGTATTAAGGTACATACAATGCCTCCTACCAAAGTGGCACCCACGTCCCAACCTTCACATTCTTTTTAATACCACATAACAGACTCCTAAGTGTTTTTTTATTAACAATCAATTTATCACTTCTTTCAGTTTTAGTAGTTTAGTTTAATAAAATGTCAGAGAACTGAAAAAGGTTTATCATAGTTTCCCAGAGTACAAGGTGAGGTCTTCACATTGCTTGTTTTGTCTGCCCAAGGCTCCAAATCTGAAAGTACTTACGTTTTACAGTAAAATAAAACAGTACCAAGCTGTGAATTCTTTCATTAGAAAAGCTGTTTTGTATTTTTCACGAGAAATACCTTAAATAATGATTTATCAAATGGTTAATGGTTTACCAAAATTGCTTCTGATTCATTTTTCTGGCAATGGACTAACTGAACAATCAGCTAATTCTGTAGTACAACAAAGTGTGATTAAGGGAAGCAGGAGTCCATGTTCAGGAGTCAGATGAGAGGCTTAGCTCGCCTAAGTGGCTTTTTCGAGTAGAAGGCAATGCCCTGGTCTCTGACACTGACTCGTACCCTGTGAGGAAAGCTCATTATCATGCACGGTATGAGGGTGTGAGCTCACTGATCTCCCTTATGTTCACTCACTGTCTTTGCTCAGGCTTGTATAAAGGCACTTAACTGCCCTTTGTCTGGTAATGCTGTTACATGTATGTACTATGATTAACATGATTTTTTTAATATTAGATTTTATTCACTCTCCTGTTAAGCGCTAAACTTTTCTTAATGATATTCATACATGCACTCAAACAACAAAGGTCACATAGAAACTCTGTGCTGCCTCTGTAAGCCACAACTTGGTCAGCACACAAACCACAGCATGACACTTCAGCCTGCTGCTGTCCGTGAATTTAAACATTGCACTCTTGACTTTAAAATTAACCCTTAAAATTAAACCCTTCAATTCTGTGAGCAAATAAAAATATATATAGGCACTCTGTTTCTGTTTAATCTAGGTATAGTAGTCTCTGTTGGTGTATATCCAGTTCCTGTAATTGCATGCACCTTTCTTCCACTGTGTTGGTGTAAATTCACTTACAGCCCACAGGTACAAACTCTCAGAGCTTTGGGCCTGGGTGGAAGAGAACATGGGTGGATATTAGTCATGACTGCTTTCTCAATGGGTTAATGCTGGTTGGAACAATCATATAAATTAAGTGCAAACATCAACTTGTGGTCATCTGTGTGTGTGTGTGTGTTTCTCTGAAGGTGAGTGTGTAGGCATACTGCTCCAGTACAGTCATGTTGTATCTGCAAATGGACAGATGGAGCATCAGCAAGGCTAACAAAGCAGATGACTCACTCACTGAATGACTGGCTCATGCACAGTCACATTCACCAGATTCCCCGTGAGCCAGTGCTGTCACATGTGTTTTACTTGCAGCTCAGGAGCTTGTTACCTGTAAGCGATCAGCAGAGGTTCGCTTCGCTTGACCCGCAACTGCTCTGAAATATGCCTCTGAAAACAAACCCATCATGTGATCACCATGATGGCATGAATTACCCACACACACAGATAGATGAGCTAAATATAGCGTCAGGATTTTGCAACCTGTCCGGTTTGTCCTAACAGAGGCATGGGTCACAGTTTATTTTCTCAAGGCATGCACCACCACTGCAGCACCCAGTGAAGTAATTAACTGCTGTTTCAGAGGAGGAAGTATTTATCTGCGGATGCATTTCACTGCTTCATCACTGCACCTTCCTTTCACTTCCTTTTTTCTGTTGGCAGAGAGAGAGAAAAGCAGTAGCAGTGTGTCATCTCAAAGAGGCTGCTGAAAAGATGAAACCGTGATAGAATATTAAAGCCTCAAGGATGCAGCTGGGTAGCGGCTCAACCGCCTTCAGATGCTCTCGTCTTTTGTTTCACCACACATGTGACATTCTGGGAATAGCTCTCCTCGAAAAGAAGCTCTGCTGTTTCTTGAGGATGTCAGTAGTGGATTTCCTTTCTCTCTTTCCGCCTCTCTGTGCTGTGTGTTTTCACCACATGCACATTTCCTCTTTGTTTAATCACAGGCGCATCATGACCACTGATGCGGAATAAAGTCAAGTTAGAACAAATACAGATTCAGAACACTGAAATCTCCCCCCAGACTAAATATGGATATCTAGAATTATCACTAAATAAATAAAGAAGAGCACTGTTGGCGCCACAGCTGCAGCTAAAACTGAAAGAGACGTGAAAAAATGACTCCTGAATGTCACAGCTGTTGCAAATGACACAGCAGCAGGACTTCTCTTTCTGCTTGGTTTTCATGAGCATCAGGATGCATGAACAAGGTGAATTTTTAAGAGTTTATGGTTCTAAGAAAGCAGCTGCTAATGGGGCTGTCCCCACTGATACACATCTCTCTGTCCAACTGCTGCCTGTTTAGACTGGCTAGGTGAAGACAACGCCTCATAAACACGATTGTCTGTGCAGATGGATCAAAGATGAAGCCTTGTGTCATTATCTGAAAGCGTCTCAAACAGGGGAAACAGCTCAGACTTCCTCCAAGCTACCTGCTTCCTCCCAGTACAATGTAATGTTTCACTATACAGTGCCTATAAACTCAGCTGCAAGGTGTTTGTTACATAATTTAGATAAGGTAATTGTATTTATTGCACTGTAAACACACCTTGTAAGGAAACAACTGCTTATGGTACAGTACACTAAGTTTAGTTACTAATACATATGATAGCTCAATATGTCTAATATTATTAAACTACAAACATCATAGAGTTGCTCCTAATTAGTAATTGTAGAAAGCATATTTTCTTATATTGTATTATAATCTGTAAATGTACTTTAAAAACTGTAAAACAAAGACCGGGAGGGTACACGTAGTATATAGCCACAAACCTTCTTCATTTATTTACTTTACATTTATTACAGTTTTATGTGCTAAGCCCAGCATGAGTGTATTTATAGCTCTTTTACAGAATGAGGAGGATAAATGCAAATTAATATTTAGTATTTCCTTTTCTTGACAGAGTTTTTGACAAAATCTCACCATGAGGTCAAGCTTTCAGTCACATCATACAGTGTTCCTCAGCAGTTGTTGCATAGTTGTCATGAAATTGTAGCTGATAATAGTTTTATTGTTTCTGGAGACTTGTTCATGAGGGCTTAACAGTCATTACTCTAATTATCTAATGTACTGAGAACTGTTTTCTAACATTGTCTTGTGTCAACAGACATGCTCAGCCAACTACACCTTCATCCCGTACATGGTGACGCCCCACAACAAGGTTTACTGTTGTGAAAGCAACCTGATGAAGGGCCTGACTGAGCTGATGCAGCCCAGCTTCGAGATGCTGCTGGGACCCATCTGCATGCCGCTGCTGGACCGCTTTGTCCAGCTGCTCAAAGTGTCAGAGGCCAACTCCCAGTAAGAACAGCAAGGCACTGAAACATTTTACAGTGTATATTTAATTTTCTCCTTGTATCTTTTTATACAGTATTTTTAATTCACTTTTTATTCATTATAAATTAAATCCATAATTCATAAAGCAAACTTACATGTGTAAACATACGCTGTGCTGTTCATCATTATGACCAATCAATTGCACATAAGCAGGGATGCTAAACAATACAAGCATCCTCTTTTAGAGGCCAGAGTTGCTCTACAAAGGCACAAAAGCAACTACAGACACACTGAGAATAACAGTTTGTGTTTTTTAGCTATCTTATAAGAGACTTAAGGGTTGTAATGCCTTAATTTTATGCCTGTTTAGGCTGATTAAGAACATGGATAATATCTAAAAATTGCAGATACTGGACTCAGGCTTTGGATAAGCTAAAAGGTACTGTAAGACAGTGAAATGTTTGTGTGTCTTTATTTTGTTGCTAAGAAGGCAGCTATTGCTACTGTGCTAAGATAACATTAGCGATCATTAGCAGAAGTGTAACTTTTTTCTGTTTGACTGAATTAACTACTGCATCATGAAGTGATATGGAATAACAAACTATGTTTGTTCATTACATACAGTATACTGTATATCAATAACTGATCACAGCTAGAGAAAAATCAGGAAGTAAAGGTGATTCAGCCTTAGCTAAGGCTAGCATAGCTATGTCATGTCTTAATTTTACAGGTTATTTTCAAGGAAATTATACATTTTTGTGGTATTTAAATAGCTAGTTTTATTGTATTCATGCAAATTAAGGTGAAGATTGATAGATCTGATACTGCCACCCAAAAAGAAACCACTGTGGTTTGTTAATGTTCTGTAGAGAGAAAAAAATAATGTAGCAGGTGTTCATGTTTGTGCAGCACTGTGTTTCTCAGCACAACAGGCCTTTATGTTATTGTCCCACTCTTCCTATTTTTACTTACTGTAATTTTTTTATGTGGTACATCCCTCAACTTTGACTTGCGTGGTAATTTTCATAAAAAAAAAGAAAGAACTAAACTAAACACAATAACACCACCTCAGTTGCTTGGCTATTATTTTAGGCTGCGCTGCCAACAGCCGACACAGCTGCCAGTTACATCTAGTTCAGCTCCAGGAATAGTGACTCGGGTTTTACAGGCAGAAGAGAAAACGTGCACTTTGATGACGTGTTTGTCTCCTGGAGACGAACACAGCAGAGAATTTGCAGCTCAGCCATATTGGAGGGAGCATGACTGCTATTTATAATAGTTATTTACAGTGGTAGAAGAAGCACCAAGATTCTTTACTAAAGTAGTAATACCACAGTCTGTTACAAGTAAAAGTCCTGCATTAAAAATGTTACTTGAGTAAAAATACAGATTAGCATCAGTATATGGATCATGAATGCTTTTTACTTATTTTTGGTATCAAAGTGAGAACCATACTTTCTCTCAGAAACAGAATCAGCTTTATTGGCCAGGTGTGTTGGACACACGAGGAATATGACTCTCGTACAGTGGCTCTCAATGTGTACGTACATATCAACAAGTAAAGGAATGTGCATTAGGAAAAGAGATTTAAAAAAAAGAGTAAAGTACTTATAAAGACCTGTACATACATGTGTGTAAATATGCAT
>NW_018127943.1:831161-831455 GCF_001952655.1 Monopterus albus | reverse complement strand
ACCCTGCGCCTGGGGTCCTGTCTGGTATGGTAGACAACGGCCTCTATTGATCTTGTACTTAGAGCCTGTTCCTGTGCTGCCAGGATTAGTGCCTCTGCACTGAAAAAAAGATTAGTTGGATTTACTTGATTGTAATGTGAACATTGGTCCCACACAATGATAATGTGTAAAACCAACATAATTTTCTTCTGGGGTTAACTTGTTTGAATTATGTTAACAGAGGAAATATGAATGAATTGCGTTGCATATACTAGCATAATTTGTGTAAATCCAAAGACCCGGTGTTTCCTTTTT
>NW_018127943.1:757006-829718 GCF_001952655.1 Monopterus albus | reverse complement strand
TCAACCCAGGCAGTGCACAGTTTGGTATGTCTGGTCTTGCAGTCTCGAGTGACTACTTTATCAACCAGTAGCTGGTGACTTGGGCGACGTCTGAGCTGGTGTGACTCTTATTTTTCTAACTCTCATTACCCATGAGGGTAATGAGAGTTGGAAAAATAGTGCTACCTGCCTCAGTAGCATTAAGGGCCTTGCCTAAGGACCCAGGCTGGATATTGACCGTGCCCTGATCAGGGTTCGAACCCCGACCTTTTCGTACCAAATATATCAGAATTTTTTTTTGTATTGTTATATTAGGAACATTATATTTGTCAGCACTTAGATGAAGATCAGATCACATTTTATGACAAATTAATGCAGAAAACCATGAAATTCCAACAGGTTCACATACTTTTTCTTGCCACTGTATCAGAGGAAACAAAAAGTGTAGATAAATCTGCCCAGCCGTTTAGTGCCTACTTTCAGTACTTGACACACAGTCTGAGGATTTTTCTGTGCTATGGACACATTTCAGGCAGCACCAAAACAGAATTCATTGAAATTTTAGTATCCATCCCCAGTGTGAGTGATAACACACTGGGGAGCAGTAAACCATAAACCAGGACTTTAATGGCTGAGTGATGTAGTTTTATATTTGTAAAACATGCTCTTTTCAATTCAATGTTTGGCTTAATTTCATGTCTTCTGACGCAAAATAGGTAAAACTAATAACCATCAGCAGGTTTATTATTGCCACTGTTAGTGACAGTAATAATCTATAGAATAAAGTGGAAAACAGCGTTAGGTTGAATACAATTATTGTATTACTGGAAGTACAGATTATGTAAACAACACTTAGGAGAATTTCCTCTGAAAACTAATTTTAAACAAGAGGAAATTGCTCATGTCTCCCTGGAGAATGATGTGAAATTATGTGAAACAGTAAGGGAATGCAGGAAATGAATTAAAACTCTAATCATATTTGAACTGCCCCTCAAGGAGATGCTAAACTGCCTAAAGCGATTTGGTTATGCAGGTGTTAATTGGATTTCTGTATAGATGTTGTAACATGCTGGCACAGGACACCTCATCAAGACATGATAAGTTTCAATAAGAGGAGCTGGAGGAGCTTTTCCATGTGTTGCTTTATCATACACTTCTGAACTGACTGTTTCTTATGTGTTTGTTGTCCTCCAGCCAGTATTTCCATGAGATGATTCTAAATGAGATCCGTAAAGCTCGGGAGTTGTACACCGGCATGGAGCTGGCTGCCGAGCTGAGCCGAATCCAACAGCGGCTGGACAACGTGGAGTGCCTTTCAGTCGACATTGTCATCAACCTGCTGCTGACGTACAGGGACATCCAGGTACGGCTGTTGAGTGCTGACTCTCTAAACATCAACACGTTGTCGTCATTTGTCAAATTACCTGTCCTGTCTTTGGGTAGTTAAACAGATGAGATCATTAGTGAAGGCAGTTGTCAGAGCCAGCAATCAGTCCACTGCTTCTGGAAAGTAACAAATGGAGCCTGTTTTCATTTGTTTAACATCTTCCTTTTACGAGAAACAGGAGCTTAAACAAGAGTTTCAATCATTTAGGCTGATAGAAACACTTCCTGTTCTTGTTATTTGATATAAAGCAACCTGTGTTTGTGCTGTCCACCTTTTCAATCAAATGCCCTCTGGCAGTTTGATTCATAGAGATAAAACTGAACAACAGTTTGGTTATGAAAATTAGCCATTTATCAGATCTTCTGAGGCCAGTGATGACATTGAAGTGACAAAAAAAAAAGTATACACCCATGTTTTAGTCACAGCTCATGCACTAGTGAACAGAAACAACTTATGGCCATACGTTTGCACCCTGAGAACATGATTCTTAAGAGAAAGACATGCACAAACTTCCAGCAGAGCATCCCAAAAAGTTTCTAGGGTAACCTGTGAGGGGGGGCTCAGACTTTCAGCTAACTACTGATGCTTCAGATGATCTGGGTGTGTTTGCTGATGTCTCTAACCTTGGCAGTGGAAGCTACTGTAAGAACCTATTGTACTGTAAGTCAGAGAGAGGTCACTGCCTTAGCATCAGTCTATCAGCGTTGTCACTTTACTCAAACAGGGGCCATCGCAGACCGCCTGTAGACAGCTCTAGGCAAAGCTTTTGGTCTGCTTGTCTTAAATCTGCCACTCTTCCCACTCTTTATTCTCCGCATTGCAATGACACTCAGTCCAGATCCTCCCACTCACTATAGGTAGCGCTCGGCCTCGTGAATTATTCATTAGAACAACAAGCGCTGACATGCTGAATTATTCAATTTGCTTTGGGTATAGTGACTAACTATGTAGGCAAGTAGGAGCAACAAACATATGATGAATGGGCCACTCAGTTATTGAAGTGCTTTTTGGTGCTAAGCAGACGGTCGAGTCTCAGACAGAATGAATAACAGGATATCAGAAACTGTCCCTGTGGCCTCAGAGCAGCTCAGCACCTTGATGAGTTGGAGGGTACAGTATGTTTGAAGGACAGTGATGCAGAGATACAACGGTGCAGTTAGCAGTGACCAGGGTGAGAGCGAAACAGGAGCTCATCAGTGTATTTCTTACTTATTGTCTAGGATTATGAGTCCATTGTGAAACTGGTGGAGACTCTGGAGAAGCTTCCGACCTTTGACCCTGTGGTTCATCCTCATGTGAAGTTCCACTACGCCTTTGCACTGAATCGGTAAGATGGCGAGCGTGACAAAGTACACGAGGCGGCTGCGCATACGGCCAGGGGCAAACACATAGGCCTGACCAGATGCTAGTCAGCCTACGCATGCGGAGACACACAGACACATAATCTGTATAGAAAGTGATTTTTATTTCAAATGTGAATTAGACATTTGTGACCAAACAAATCATTAGACTATCAGTGACCATACTGGTTTGATCGGAATCGTAAACTGAATAGGTCTGGTGATATATTTATTTTCACCACGGCCAATGAAAATACTCCCACAGAGTAAAGCAAAGATTGGTCAACAGTACATTAACAGTTTTCTAAATGAGTACTCATAGTATACTCTTAAACTGCAAGTAACCAGAGAGACTGACTGTGATTTAAGGGCAACTATGAAGTTTTTTCATGTAGAAAATGATGAACTCCAGATAGGAAACATGGGAGCTGTAAATAAACCAGAGACAGTGTGGTTTTATGATAAACCAGAGGTTTTTTTTTTGTTTTTGTTTTAAAGGTAGTACTTATCTTCTAATAGCAACAGTGGTTAATTCAAAAACTTCAGTTCAGGTAGGAGTTTTAAGGACTGTATATTTGTGTTTATCTAGTGGATGTAAAAGGGTTTCAAGACAAACAAAGATGGGGGGAATTTTTCTTTTAAACCAGCAGCTTTCAGGACATTTGGGATCCCAAACAGCAGTGATATTATTAACAGCGTGTGTGCAACTATGCAGCTCAAGAAAAAGACAGATGTACAATGCAGGAGCCTATTTCTCACCAGCTGCTTCTCTTGTAAACTTCCTGCGGTTTTCATGGTGTGACTGCCACAAACAGCAATATGGCATGCTGTTCTTTAATTTGGCAGCAACTGGAAAATGTTTCTGCAGGGTGACAAGATACCCATATGGCAGGACCCTGAGTCTACTGGCTCAAGGCAGGACACTCAGGGCTTTGTTTTCCTGGTACAGGGCGCAGAGGCCAACAACAGGTGAACAATCTTTTGCAATTTTGGTGACCACCGATGTTGGCACAGGATTTCCCACCTTTGAATTTGAATAATTTATTATAGATTTTTGGGTTATTTTAACATTGTTTTTTAATTATGTTGTGGTATTGCAGTAAGTGCTGTTCTTCCTGGAGCGTCTCTAAAACTCCAACCCATCTAGATGTCCTGACAGTCACCTTCATTTCCATAGTAAAATATGGTACTAACGGCGTTACCTAACCACACTGTGATGGAGGATTGCATCCATGTTGCCCTCTGCTAGTGGACAGTTTAGTGTTGCTCAATAGTCCTGATAAGATGCTGTTCTGATAAAAAAAATATGACAAAGTTATTGTTTAATTCTTAGTCCTCAAAAAGTTCTAACTGTCTTAGTTGTTGGTTGTAGTATCTGTTCTATTTTGAGTGTGACATGAATGAATTCTGCACTTGAAGTGGAGTTATATAAACCAGCATGTGGCCCACACCAAACCTTGAAATTCTGAATAGTTGGCCTTAATAAAAGCGTATGATTGATCAGAAGTGCTGTAGGTGCTCTGCTTGCAAATGAAAGGTTGTGGTGAGTGTGGAATAATTGGCTGCAGCCTCTTGTCAGGCATGTGTGTGCTGAATGCTGATCGTGGGTTGTTGTGCAGGTCTCGCTCCTCAGACTTTGAGCGATGAAGAATCTGCTCCGTCTAAATACCCATCGGCTCTGTGGAGAGGAGTAAGAAACATGGATGTGTGAGGAGAGAGCAGGTCACGTTTCCATAAGTGCTCTCCCTCTGGACAGTCTCCATGACAGTAGCTGTCAACTCATAAGTTTTATTTAACCTGGTGCTTTGGAGAAGAGCCACGTTATGTTTATCAGGATTTTCTTGATTATCACACATTGTGCCTGTATGTCTTAACACCATTCATTTCACTCTGAGGTTTGTGTTTCGACACATCGGCAACTCAAGAACGCAGCCTGGGTGAAATTTCAGACCTCGAGTTAAAAATTTCCCTAATAGATGTTGTAGCATTTTACTGCATAAATTAGCATAATAATAAGGAACCTGGGACATTAGTGTTAGTAGTCATGACAGTTTTGCACTAACACATGTCTGGATAGACACTTGCTCAAAGTGACTGGTTTTCACAGATTTCTAACTCAGGTTGACAAATGTCAGAACCTTCCTGACTTTGCATGTTTGTGTGTTGTTGTGTGTATTTCTGTCTATGTGTGTGTGTGTGTGAGCGTAGGAGGAACCAGCCAGGCGACAGACAGAAAGCCCTGGATGTCATGCTGCCCCTGGTGGAGGACAAGGAGCAGGTAGCCTCAGACATGTACTGCCTGGTGGGACGAATCTACAAGGACATGTTCCTGGAGTCTCATTTCACTGACACACAGAGCAGAGACAAGGGCACGCTGTGGTGAGAGAGCCGAACAGGATGTCAGCACATTTCTGTTCATTCACTGCGCCACATATAAATATTGTTATAAGAAGTGTATTCGAAGGACACGGTGAATGATAAATAAATGGCTTTAAGGTGACTCACTGGATCGTGGCATCGCAGTAAACGTTTTCCATGAATAAAAGACTCTTATAGCTGTTAGTGAGAAGGTTAGTGAGAAGAATTACAAGCGTGTCTCATGACAGCTCACTGCAGCCTTGACAGGCAAAGGGCATCTTGCATTAATGTGCAAAAGCATTAGAGTAATATGCAGAAGATCCAGTCATGTCAGTTAGGAACAAATGATGATCACATTACCAAAATGACTGGAGAGTTAAAGTGATACTAGTAGCACAATGAGTTTGTGATGTAAAATGTTCATGGCAGGTGAACAGCATGGGTCTATGCATCAGTTGTGCTTGTTCCCGGGAGTACAGGCTGGTGGCGGTAAGAAGAAGTGGTGATATGCAAATATTTTTGGGTCTGTTACTCCCAGTCATGCCTCATTTGATTCATACTGTAAATTTTATATATTTCCATTTTAATAGCTTGAAACTATTTTTTGGTAGAAGTCTTTGCCTCTAAATTGTGAAGGCTGTCGGGAACATTTTGCACCACTCAAGTGGAGTTTTTCTCTGTTTCTTTCTTTTTTATCTGTGTGTCTTGAAACATTACAGTATCGAATAAAAATGTAGCCCCACAGTCCAAAGACATGCAGCTTAGGTTGACTGGAGTGTGTGAAGAGTGACTGTGGGTTTGTGTGGTTGTTTGTCTACTTGTCAGCCCTGTGATAGACTGGCGACCTGTCCAGGGTGGACCCCGCTTCTCGCCCAATGTCAGCTGGATAATGGATAGATGGAAAAATGTAGTACAAAAGCAGGGGAAGATGCAGTATCAATGTATTCTGCGCATCTTAACTTGTGTGACTGAGTGTCATAAATAACATTTCCTTTGAAATATCATGAGAAAAGTCCGAATGAAGTCCTCTTGCTGTCTTTCAGTGTGCAAGGGGTTTGAGTACTATGGAAGTTTTAGTAGTATGGTCACAAACAAACAATGATTTTGTGATGTGAGCATTAAGAGGCTAACAGTGTCTGATGGGAGTTGACTTAATAATAACACAAAGCTGCTGATTGGCTTCCTCTGAAAACTGCTTTTAAGATATCAGACCTTGTCAACTGAATATGCTGCTTAGATAATCGAGCTCCCATCTGGCTTGTTTTCAGGTCCTTGGCAGAGGCCCCTAATAACATTCACACCCTGTCCCTCAGCAGAACAGATTGCTCATTAAATAAATGAAATTTCTTGTTATGTGCGCATACTTACTGTTGCTGTTTGCCATTCTGCAGCCCCCAACTCAATATGGCAGTAATTGTTTTTTTTGTAACTTGACATGTCTCGGGGAGCCAGGGGAGCATCATGAAGCTATCAGTTATCTAAAACATTCTTGGGACTTGGAATGACTCATTTCTTGGAGCAGAATTGTTTATTGGAGTAATATTTTCTTCTCCTTCCAGGTTTAAAAAAGGCTTTGAGTCAGAGCCAACACTGCACTCTGGTATCAACTATGCTGTTCTGCTCCTGGCAGCTGGACACCAGTTTGACATGTCTTTCGAGCTTCGCAAAGTGGGTGAGTGGACAGCAGACTGGATATTTGTGTCTGTGACCTAAATATGCTGCATTTCATTTTATTCCATTGAGCCTGCTGACCAACTGCTGAGTAATCAAGCTCTGCTCTGCCCCTCATGATGTCACCCATCTATCAGGGCACAAATTTGACTATTGTAGTTGATGATTACTACATGGAATTCTACAGCGTCTAAAGGTGCACTGATCAATATTTTTGTATTAACAATAGAAACAATGTGCATATTTAAAAAAAACAAAAAAAAAAACAAAAGTTTCTCAAACTGACATGACTGTGTTTCCCTTCAGTTCTAAGCATCTTACTGCCTTTAAGCTGTTGGTTTTCGTTGTATGACCTGCAACTTGCCCTATTTCTAGCTGTTTTGAAAAAGCTCTGACAAACCAACATTATATTACCTGTTCAGCAGCAGACAGACAAAGTTAGCGGCCAGGCGGTGAACACAGTGGCGCATTTAGCAGCTAAAGAGACCGAGAATTTTGGGGTTGACAGAGACGATAACAGAGCTAAAAGAGAATGAATAATGGGCTTCGTTCATTCACAGCTCCATGTCTGCGGAATGAGTAATTAGACAGCAGTTTGCCAACACCTTGGCCATGTCAGCGTTAAAGGGTGAGAACAAGTGTTGTGTTGAGTTCTTGTTGCGCTGTCCTTAAGTGGCCAAAAAATCTTTTATTGCATTTACAGATTTACACTAAAAAGCAAAATTCTCTTTCTAGCTTTGATTTAGTCTCCAACCATCAAGGTTCTTTAGCTGCTAAATGCTCCACTACTAGTTGCTACTATAACTGGGTCCCACCTGCTAATAGCAAATAGAGTAGGTTTTTTTTTTCAGTTATCAGCTACAAAGTGGATCAAAAGTAATTATATGGGCCCCAGGAATTTAATATAGTCAGCTGTGCAAGAAGCTTTAAAGCTGCAGAGCTGGGTGGTAATTCCTTTGAATCACTGCATTATGAAAATATCAATTATAGCTCCTTTAATAAATGAAATTTGATAATATATAGTAGGTGATTTGCAAGCAAGTATGCTGTTAATCTGTGTTCCCTGAAGTCTGAGCCTGCATCTCCCTAAAGTAGCCCCACCTATAATTCATGTTGCTTAACATCAGTTTGTGATGGTCCAAGGGCAAACGGAACAAAAATGATCCTTCTATTTTATACAGATTACCTTTATATCCATCATCTTTTTTCCAGGAGTGAAGCTGAGCAGTCTACTGGGTAAAAAAGGCAGCCTGGACAAGCTGCAGAGCTACTGGGATGTGGGGTTCTTCCTGGGTGCCAGCATCCTGGCCTGTGACAACACTAAGGTCATCCAGGCCTCAGAGAAACTCTTCAAACTCAAAGCCCCCATCTGGTCAGAACACAGATAAGCCTCTCTCAGATTAGCTTGCTGAAAAATACATTTTCGACCACATCCGTCACCAACTGTGCCTGTGTCATTGTGATCCGAAGTGTGTTCTGCTTTCTCTTGAAACCATAGTGGCCATCTGTGGCCGTTGTGCAAGCATTTGGTGTATTTCTCAGATAAATCAGAAAATATTGCCAGAAACTCACTTTGCTCATTTGAACAGCACCCCTCTCTCTCTTTACATGGATTTGATGGATTTAGCAGCCTGATGTTGTGACATTTTGTGAGGAGTTTAAAACGTCTACAGTGTAAATAATTTGTTCTGTGGAGGAAAAGTGAAAGAAATGCTTTTCTACAACAGGAGACACAACTATAAACAGGCAGAAGTTTGACATTAACATGGTGCAGACAGGTAGTGGAGAGGCGAATACTTTCCCCCTCTCCCGTATTAATGTTTTGTAATTGTTGCCAATAAGATAACTACCATGAGAACATTTTTGGTTTTGTCTCAGTGTTTTCTAAACCAACACTAAATCAATTATTAATGTATATACTGTATACATATATATATATATATACAGTGGTGTGAAAAAGTATTTGCCCCCTTACTGATTTCTTATCTTTTTGCATGTTTGTCACACTGTAATGTTTCAGATCATCAAACAAATTTAAATATTAGTCAACGATAACACAAGTAAACACATCATGCAGTTTTTAAATGAAGGTTTTTATTATTAAGGGAAAACAAAATCCAAAACTACAAAGCCCTGTGTGAATAAGTGTTTGCCCCCTAAACCTAATAACTGGTTGGGCCACCCTTAGCAGCAACAACTGCAATCAAGCGTTTTCGATAACTTGCCATGAGTCTGCCACAGCGCTGTGGAGGAATTTTGGCCCACTCATCTTGGCAGAATTGTTGTAAGTCAGCCACATTGGAAGGTTTTCGGGCATGAACTGCCTTTTTAAGGTCATGCCACAGCATCTCAATTGGATTCAGGTCAGGACTTTGACTAGGCCACTCCAAAGTCTTCATGTTGTTTTTCTTCAGCCATTCAGAAGTGGACTTGCTGGTGTGCTTTGGATCATTGTCCTGCTGCAGAACCCAAGTTCGCTTCAGCTTGAGGTCACAAACGGATGGCCGGACATTCTCCTTCAGGATATTTTGGTACACAGCAGAATTCATGGTTCCACTTATCACAGCATGTCTTCCAGGGCCTGAAGCAGCAAAACAGCCCCAGACCATCACACTACCACCACCATATTTTACTGTTGGTATGATGTTCTTTTTCTGAAATGCGGTGTTACTTTTACACCACACATAATGGGACACACACCTTCCAAAAAGTTCAACTTTTGTCTCGTCTGTCCACAGAGTATTATTCCAAAAGTCTTGGGGATCATCAAGATGTTTTCTGGCAAAACTGAGACGAGCCTTTATGTTCTTTTTGCTCAGCAGTGGTTTTCGTCTTGGAACTCTGCCATGCAAACCATTTTTGCCCAGTCTCTTTCTTATGGTGGAGTCATGAACACTCACCTTAACTGAGGCAAGTGAGGCCTGCAGTTCTTTGGATGTTGTTGTGGGGTCTTTTGTGACCTCTTGGATGAGTTGTCGCTGCGCTCTTGGGGTAATTTTGGTCGGCCGGCCACTCCTGGGAAGGTTCTCCACTGTTCCATGTTTTCGCCATTTGTGGATAATGGCTCTCACTGTGGTTCGCTGCAGTCCCAAAGCTTTAGAAATGGCTTTATAACCTTTTCCAAACTGATAGAGCTCAATTATTCTCTTTCTCATTTGGTTTTGAATTTCTTTGGATCTCGGCATGATGTCTAGCTTTTGAGGATCTTTTGGTCTACTTCACTTTGTCAGGCAGGTCCTATTTAAGTGATTTCTTGATTGCGAACAGGTGTGGCAGTAATCAGGCCTGGGTGTGGCTAGAGAAATTGAACTCAGGTGCGATAAACCAGTGTTTTGACAGGGGGGCAAACACTTGTTCACACAGGGCTATATAGTTTTGGATTTTGTTTTCCCTTAATAATAAAAACCTTCATTTAAAAACTGCATGATGTGTTTACTTGTGTTATCTTTGACTAATATATAAATTTGTTTGACGATCTGAAACATTACAGTGTGACAAACATGCAAAAAGATAAGAAATCAGTAAGGGGGCAAATACTTTTTCACACCACTGTGTATATATATATATATATATGTATATATATATACAGTATATATATTTGAAAATTGTAACATAAGGCCAGAAATATCCTTCAGTTGAACATTATTGCCTGATTAACATTTGCACATCATCCAAATTCTTAATTGTCGGAGGCATCATTTCAGATTTTACATTAATTCCATAAGGTTTGATGATGCTGTGTCACAGACTCCAACATGTCGAAGAGTACAGTAAACCACAGCTCTTTTCATTTATTCTCTTGCAGTGCAGCCTGCTGTTCTTTATTTGTGCTAGTGCTGTGAAAACTCTTTAAGTTTCCATTATTGTCACAAAGACAAATGTTACCCACTATGTGGAAACACAATCATATGGTTTTGTTTGTTTTTGTAATCCTCTTGATCTATGTTCATGGGTTCGAAACAATATAATATAAATGCTAATTATCTGTCAGTGAATTATTTTGTTTGTATCATCTGACTTTTTTTTTTTCCTGATGAGAAATGAGATGTGTGTGGTCCTGACATTTGATTATATTTAGTTAAATAAAGATTTGGCTTGTACCTCTCAGAGCACACTGCAATGTTCTTTTTACCCTTTTTGTATTCTTTTTGTGTCTCTTGGTTTCAGGTATTTGTGCTCGCTGGTGGAGACCATCTTGATTTACCAGCACTTCAAAAAGCCTGCTGTGGAGCAGCCGGCCCCCAGACAGGAGCTGGTGGACTTCTGGATGGACTTTTTGGTCGAGGCAACCAAGAAAGACGTCTCTTCTGTCCGATTCCCTGTAAGGAGCACCAGTTAAAACCAAATAATAAATAACAGCACATGAGCCAAACGGTGCTTGAGATTAATATGTAGAAACACAAGGAAAAGGACATGCATGCTCGGCAAACTCAGGTTTTGTCTTTTCTCCAGGTGTTGATATTGGAGCCCACTAAAGTGTACCAACCTTCATATTTGTCTATAAATAAAGACGTGGAGGACAACACAGTGTCCATCTGGCACGTGGCTCCTGATGAGAAGGTGAGAATCCAACTGCAGTTAAAAATGATTTACAGGATATTGTTTGGTGACACTTTGTGTTGCTCAGACTGTTTTACTGTAGTTTGTATTTGACATATTTGACATATGCCTCTGTAAATCTAAGGTGAAGCCACATCTTCAGCAGCTAGAAAACAACCAATTTATCTGTCTTTTCCAGTACTTGTACTAACTGTTTGGATTTAGTTAGTTGGTTAGTATGGCTTGATACCAGCAGTGTTGTAGTACTCGAGTCCAGGACTCGGATTCAAGTCTGACTGGAGTCCTGATTTTCATGTCCATACACTCTAACAGGTTTTCGGTCTAGAAAATAACCCTGAGATTGAAACAGTGTGAGCAGTTGTGTTGGCAGAGTGTAGTAAAGTTAAACATGTCGCACTAATCAACTATGTTGCGTTACAAAGATGATAGGCCTAACACAAGCCAACATAACTGTCATCGCAATAACACTCCAGCTTAACGTAGCTACAGTAACTTCTGTCTTCAACACTGACCTGTCTGGGTAAGCTTTGAAGTTGGACCTGGTTTTTCCCCATACTCTTTACAGCAGACAGGTTTTTTTTTTGTTTTTGTTAGGCACAGCGTTTTTGACACATGTCTCTTTATGTGGGACTTGGAATAAAATATGTTGAGTTATAAAATTGAAAAAGCTAAATGTTTAATCATCTCAAATATATGCAGCTGAGTCTGAACGGATTGTGCGAGTTACTGGTAAGACATACATGAAACATGTTAAGCAGGGAATGCTTACATCTTTCAAAAGCAAGCGAAGGTAATGGGTGATGGGAGGCTATAGTGTACAGACAAAAGCACAAGGAGTACTTGTGACTGACTGGCTGGCAGGTCATAAAATCATGCAAAATCATACAGTACATTGGTACACCACAGTCATCTACCACACCAGTTTTTACCGGTTTCACAGTACTTAATTAGTACTCTCTAACAGTATCATGCTGCCAGTAACCATAGTAACAGTATGGATGCTTGACATTATCTAAATGGTTAAACTAAGTGATGATTAAACCCAATACACTTCTCACATGTCAAAATAATGGTTAAACTAAGTGATGATTAAACCTAATACACTTCTCACATGTGGAAAGTGATGAGCTTCAGTTTTTCAGGTTTTAATCTTTGGTCAGATGCTGTGACGTGATACTGGGCCCATGGTTGCTGTGATGAAGTCTTGGCATCTGCCTTATTGATTATTTTCTCATATTGTAGCACTGATCATGTACCTACCCTACCAACAAAAGCATGGACACACTTTCCCATTGCATGTGCCTTGCACAGCAGCAAATAAATGTTGTTGCCTGGCAGAAACCAATGCAAGTAAATCTTCTGCATCAGCTACACTGACGTCATAGTTTCATATAATTCATGTGCTAGTCATTTTAATAAAACCCACAAAAGAAATTTTATCACAGTAAGGTCGATCAATATATTTCCGAGTAATGCTTCTCCTTGTCCAATACGACTCCCAGTCTGCCGCTATCAGTATTATCAGTGTAGAAGCTCTAATGATAGTATTTGTTTTGATCTGCTCTGCAGAACAAGGGGATCCATGAGTGGAACTTCAGTGGCACATCAGTACGAGGGGTCAGGTCAGTGTCTGCTCTCTCTAACGTCACACTCACAGTACAGGCCACACACTTGTCTCCACAGAAGCTTAAATTTATCACCTGAACAGGTGGTAGGTTGGATGAAACTCACATTGAAGAGGTGAAACTATCCAGTATTTCGCAATTGGAAAAATAAGATGAGTCAAACAAAAATAAACTAAATATTGTAAAATTAATTTAATCACCTTGAAGGGTCCTGTTCCTTTAGGCTGCACACCTCTAAACTAGATGAATTTTCTAAATAATTTCTGCCATTGAGGAGAATGTCACACCTCTCTTAAACCAGCCCTGTTTTGTAATTAGCCCATATATTTGGAGGATTAAATAGTAGCATCCATCAGTTGCAGGCTAATGTTCAATAGTAGCATCAGTGCATAGAAAGAAAATCTGAAACAAAGGTCCAGTCATGTAAAAACAGGAGAGACCTGACCGAGATGGTGTCATGAGAACAGTGTTACGAGGAGAAATACAACACAGATGACACAAAGAAAAACAAACTCACATACTACACAAAAGCATAAACAACATCTAGTTAAGGTTCAGTATGTAAATTAGCTGTAAACATTCAATTAAACTGAACATACACTAATCATCCTAGAGAACAGTTCCTTCCTGTCTGTATAAAAAATATTATCTTCAAGCACTTGTTTTGTCTAAACTTTTTTTTTTAATGCACAACCCTGACTTCAGTGAAACTAGTAATTTAAATAATCATTCTTATAACACTGTTTCAAACTAGGAAAAAAACTGAAAGATTAGCAAAACTAAAATGAGTGTGGAAAAAACATGTAAAACATAAAACTATAGAAATATGTAGGATGAAATAAATGGATTTAATGCTAAATACATGTACAGTTTGTAAAGTTTCACATTAAAACCAAACATGTTGAATGTTCCAAGATATGGGTGAGTGATAATTAAAGGAAAATCCTGAATAATGTGTATCACAGTTCCACTCTGTATCAGAGATCTCCCTTAATGCCACAGACAGTTTTCATATCTCGCTCCACGCAGAGAGACGTGGAGGGCCGTGCTCACATGTTGCTAGGGAACGACTTGTTCTCTGTGCCCACTCAGACAGTCAGCAGGACACAATAGCAGTTCTGCGAGCAACAATGCAACCACACATACAGAGGTCCTCCGTTGTCTGGCTCAGCAGATCTAGACAACTGCTCATCCCAATGGATAAAAGTTTCAGTTAGTTGTGAACTGAAGCACCATTTAATTTGATAGTTTGTAAAACAGTTTGTTCCAGATGTAGAATTTGTCTAAAAGCAAACTCTGTACCTGCTGCTGTAGCTCATACTCATCATACTGCATACATATCAGTAGGAGTGTAGCATGTATATTTGCTGCATCTGTGTGTACACGTTTGTCCCATCTACAAGTGGGCTTTACATTTTGACGGAGTGGTCGTCCACATGCAGTGACGTTCTATATTTCATTCTCAAGATATGACGGCTGATGTCATGAGTCCGGTGAAAGCCTTCATTCATTTTCTGTACGACTAACCGTGGACCGTTTCTCCCCAGCATCTCCAAGTTTGACGAGCGCAGTGCCTTCCTCTACGTCCTTCACAATGCAGAAGACTTCCAGATCTATTTCTGTACAGAGATGCACTGTAAAAGGTCTGTCTGGCTCCGTGTTTGTTTGACATTACCATTTAACTCATTAGGTGGATGATCCATACAGTTAGTAGACTAATAATCCTGTACACATTGTAAATTCAAACACTATATTCAAATTGCTCATTAAGTTCCCACACATGCAGACTCATCGGGAACAGTTTGGGGTTCACTGTCTTGACATGGACAGAAGCATTTTTACTTCTTAAGACTCAGAATCTGTTGCAAATTCTCCCGCTGCAGTAAGTTGAGCTCTTCTATAGTTGTGCCCATCCCTACAGTATTTCAGGCACTTTAATCAGCCCTGCACTCAGGTGGGAAATTTAGCACCTCCGCAAACGCACCTTCTTTCATTTTGACACCATCGTGTTCTCCGCTAGTTTCTCAGCGAAGCACTGAATGTTCAGACTTGTGCTCTCACATCAGAGGCTCCCGAGCACTTCCAGTTCCATTATCTGGAGTGTGAGAGTCAGTGAGTCATGCCTGCTGTTGTTGTGATGCTGTTTTCCTTTTAATACAGGGGGAAAGGAGTGACAGTGAGATGGGAGGGGTGAGAAGGAAGAAATAGGTGGCAGAAGGAGGCAGTGATCCAGTCGCATTGTGTTTGTGCATATGCATGACTAGGCTGGTTGTGTGTGTGCACAGGAACACCTGCAGGCATGCCATGTGTGACAGCATAACGAGGCAACGTGTTGAAACACAGCTTATGTGTAGTGATTATAGCAAAGGTCATTGTATGTATGTATATGTGTGGGAGGTGTGCATGTAAACACAGTGCAACCCTGTCTGGATAAGATCACCAGCTAAATTACTCCACTTAATCATTATATGCACTAAACAGACCACAGATACCAGCATCCAGCAGTTCTGATGTTGATTTATTCTGGATATAAAATGTACAGGCATATACTGTATAAGCCAAATACCATAGCCAGGGTTGTTTTGCATTTATTCTTTATATGCAATTTGTTCTTACAAAGAAATATTCTACAGACAGGGAGAAAATCATTCTCTTGTTGTGAGTATTCTAGGATTGCATGCATGAATAATGTATAATATTACTTTCTCAAAACTAAATATTTTAGCATTACTATTAAATAAAATCTGACAAATACAAAACAAATTAACATACAGTTTACATTTTTTCAATGCAAGCTGTACAGTTTTACATTTTTTGTGTAGTTTTCCAACTTTTCTAGGCAGTCATTTGTTTCCGTTTGTACAGAAATGATGTCAAACACTTGCCTTGCTAATAGAGCACAATCCACTAACAGATTTTTGTGATACAGGTTTTGTGTAAAACTGCAGTTTATCAACACATTTATGAGAGAAGTCTGGTTTGCAAAATCTCACGCTTTTTATAATACTTTGACAAAAAACTGAAAGCAGATTTTTAAGACATTCCTGCAAGTTGAGAAGAAGGTGAGATCAACTGCAGCAGTTCTACTTGTGGCATTTTAACTTAGTGACATGTCAGTATATGTTTTACAACTTTTGATTATTTCTAAAATATCGGGTCACTTTAATAATTAGGTACCTAGCTAACTAGCTACATCAACAACAACAGAACACAGAATTTGTTCGCAAGGCGGTACAAGTCGTTATAGTAACTGCTGATAAATCCCGCTGTTCCTTACAGAAAACAACGGATCTGAACCTCTGAGTATTAGTAGTAATAGAAACATGTGCAATCACATAGGAGAAAGAAACTGTTTTTAAATATATATGTAAACACACAGTGGTAGAAGAGCTTTCAGATAGCAGCGTACTTTAGGAAATCGTTAAAGGAGAAATGACCTATATTGTTATGATGGTTCTTCTGCAGTTTATTGGCTTTTAGTACATGAAATCATTACATGTAAGCTTTGACTTTTGGAGTGCCAAAACAAAAGAAAATAATAGGTGGAGACGCCACTGAATATTTCTCGGCACTCTAATGAAGCTGTGGTGGACATGCTGTGTGTGTTTTCTATTTGTATTTTGGACTGACCGGGCTTTTCTTTGGCAGATTCTGCGATCTGGTCAACAGCATAACAGAGGAGACTCGGAAAGGTCCTGAGGACGGAGACTGTGACACTGATACCTTAGAGGTGGGAAGAATTGAATTCACTTTCAAGTGGCTCAGTTAGTGTTTTGTTTCTGTTTTTCATTTAGTTATTTTGAGCTTATCCCTGAAAAGTTTTAGTTGCAACCTTAAAACCTGTCCCACAGCAAGGTGATTTTAGTAGACTTATATTTTAAGCTCAAACTCACAGATCCACCACTCTTATGTCCATATGTTTCACTTAATAAAGCCTTTAAGTAAAAATCAGTTAGAAGCCTCATATCAGTTTCTCTTTAGATACAGAAATCATAACATTGCAGCCATGAGGGAACCACCTGGATCTATAAACACCTTCTTTGGTGGATTTTCCTGCAACAAAAGTAAAAAACATTGTTTCTTGATTCTACAGTAATCCAGCTTTTCATTGCAAATAGTTTATCCATTTATTTCTCGACATTGTTGCATCATGTTGTGTTTTTGTGGTGTACTTTTCCTGCTTTTGAAATGTCACAGGAAATATGGTGTGATGTTGTGTTTCCATAAAAAGGACTGAGGTGATGACAGAAGGAAAAAAAAAAATCATCTAACAGACAGCTAGTGTTGTATGAGTTCCTCTGATTATTTTTTATTGAAAGACAAAGAAACCAAATGTGTTTCTTTCACTTTTTATAACAGAAAATCTCTTTTATCAGCTTTTCTAAACCAGTTCATCACAATTTGCACACAGTATTAATACCTGGATCGAAACTCAGCTGCAAACCCCAGAGAAAGAGAAAGTAACCTGCCGGGATAAGGCCTGGATTTTGCTTGTGTGTTTGTGTGTGCTGTGACAGTCCAGAACAGACACCTGCTGCTGCATTCACCACTCTTCTCAGCGGAGCCTTGGGAAATGAAAAGCTAATTACCCAAAATGCTGCTGTACCCTCTTTGACTCAACTCGGCAGAGATCGAGTTTCTAACAGGTTTTGCTCAGAGGGAGATTTACAGCACATCTGTGTTTGATGCAACACAAGACTCATCAGCCTGTATTCACTAAGATTTCTCCAGCCTTGACTGTACCTCAATAACCAGTCCTAAAATAAAACATAAAAATGGGTTTAAAATAATATTACCTCAATAAAAATATGTCTGTTAAGTTAATTATCAACATGCTAATCAAATAAGTTTGTTTGGATGTTTAAAAAGTTGCTGATTTATTGGATTTGTGCAACACAGGTACTAGAAAAACAGGAAGAAGATGCAGTAACTGAATTTTGTAATAAGACAATCTTACAAAGAATAGTGTTACAAAAAAAACAGTACATTTAAAAATGCAGGCTTAAGTTGGCTTACATTGATCAGAGTTTCAGGTTAGAGATCGATCAGGTCTTTACACAGGCTGTTAATAATAGCCTGTTAAAATGACTTGTCCCCACAGTACGACTATGAGTACGATGAACACGGAGAGAGGGTGGTTCTGGGAAAAGGCACGTTTGGAGTGGTGTACGCAGGACGAGATCTCAGCAACCAGGTCCGACTGGCCATCAAAGAGATCCCAGAGAGAGACAGCAGGTGAGAGAAAGACACCGTGTTTTTTGTGTCGCTCAAAAGGTTTCACACAGTTGTTTCCACAGAAGAAGGTTCAACTGTTTTTATTTGCTATTTTTAGCCTCTGTCCTTGCAGGCCTTGTATTTATTATCCTGTGCAAAGATAAAATTACAGTCTGAATGTAAACAGGTGTCAGAGCCTTTAATGCCTCATCTTGTTCTGCACTAGTGTTGAGTATCATTAAGCAAAGTGCTGCCTTCCTCCAGCTGAGAGTGTGAAGCACAGATCAGCTTTGTCCCTTGTGCTTTCTGGCTTTCACCGGGCTTATATCCGCTTAGAGTGACTGGTTAATAGAGCGCTGTGAAGACGAGCTCCCACCCTCCGCCTTCTATTCCCAACGCTGTCACACTTGTCTCCTCAGAGTTCCACCTACTCATCTCAAATCGCAAGACTTTCACAAACTAGATGATTCCAGTGCCACACTTTGTTCCACTAATCACATCAGCAAGTCAGCAGGGCACTTGGCTGCAAAGAATGTGAAGAATTTGGGTAAATAATTCAGAAGTAGATTGACATCTCAAGACTGGCGGAGAGAGAGAGAGAAGGTGTGATTCATACAGGGAGCTGAAAGGGAAAAACATTGCTGGCAGCCATGGTTTCAGTGCACAGAGGTACCTGTTGTTCTGGTCTCAGACCATCAGTTATTATTATAAAGTTACAGTTATTAGGTTTAGGATTTATTATTATTATTGTTGTGAGCTGAAATGATAATTCAGTGAATCTAGGTTCATTCATTTCAGATTGACTGGCAACCTCTTCCTTTTTCTTCATTTTCATTGATAGTGAACTGAATACCTCTGGTTTGTACACTGTTGATTATATAAAATGAGTCATTTGAAGACATCATCATGGGCTCTGGGAACTGGTCATGGCCACTTTTCACCTTTTTTAACACTGCTTGTTAGATTATATTATCGAAAACATTGATTTATTGCAGCCCTGATCTAGTTTTAGCTAAGATTTATTGTTTATACAGTGTAGTTTAATGTGATTAAGTTGTGAAGTAACATTCAGTTTCAGTTCTTTCTATGCAAGTGGAGTATTTTTAAAAGGAGACGCACACAACTTGAATCAAGTGTAAGACGCTGAAAATAGCTGCAAATCAGCTGAAGTGTTTTTATGCTTTGTGTATGTGTGTGTGTGTTTTTTTAAAATGCAGGTACTCTCAGCCGCTTCACGAGGAGATCGCCCTCCACAAGCACTTAAAGCACAAGAACATCGTCCAGTATCTCGGCTCCATCAGTGAGAACGGCTTCATCAAGATCTTCATGGAGCAGGTGCCTGGAGGTGAGACTCACCTGTTGATGCTCTTTTAAAAAGAAAAAAAAAAATCAAGAAAGTATAAGAGGTCGGTGCAAGCAAGAAGTAAGTGTCAGACAGTGCAAAATAACTGAAAATGAACATATTTTAAGCACAGAAAGTTCACCATCATTAGTACATCATTTGTCAGCAGTAGGGAGATACCTGAATACCTGTGCATACTGTGATGGGCGTTCTGATTTTTGAGCCTAGCCAGTCCTATGCTGCTAATCTCAGGTCAAAGTGAGCGTATCCGTCACTGTTGTGCTTTGTCCCGTTGTGTGCAGGGAGTCTGTCTGCGCTGCTGAGGTCCAAGTGGGGCCCGCTCAAAAACAACGAGCCTACCATTGGCTTCTACACACGGCAAATCCTGGAGGGGCTCAAATACCTGCATGAAAACCAGATAGCACACAGAGACATCAAGGTGACTCAATAGAACTGGTTGCAATTAGTATTCTGCTCCAGGTTTCCATTCTTCTTAGGACCATCACATTTTCAAAAAGATATTATGTGGAGAATTCAGGGAAAAGATAACTAAACTTAAAGTATCTTATGATTTAATATCATTGGTTTCTAGTCTGACAGTGGTAATCCAGCATCATGAACGTGCTTACACTGAATGTCACAGCCACTCTTGTGTTGGTTAGAGTTTTACTTAGAAAGAAAACGCTGCTGCATCAAAGAGGATGCATTTAACATTTGCATTTAGTTGTAATAAGTAAGCATGGACAGTGAGGAGCTGTAGTGGTGGAAGAGATGAGGTACACAGTGCCCCACTTACAGAAAATCAAACTTTATCGATGTCACTTCTGCACCGTGTGATTGACAAGCGATCTCTGGGAGTTTCACTGTAAAAATATTATGACAAGTTGTGAAAAAAAAACTAAAGGAAAATGGAAGAAGGACAGATTGCACTGCCACTGTGAAGAATCATATTTATAGCACATTTCATTGAATGTAAACTCTAAGGGTCATTTTTCATGTCTGTCTTAAAACATGACTCATACGTATATGATATTGCTGCTATGCACAATTAAACTGGTTTTGCTTGGTGTAACCAGTCTCCCTGTCCACACTGGTCATTAAATGATGCCCCACTAGTGTGCTCCGTTTGGGTATCTTCCAAAGCTACGGTATTTTTATTACAGAATTCCCTCTTGGTGTTTCTCCGGGCAGTTTTTCTGGAGGTTGATTGCCGACTCTAAATTGCCCCTAGGAGTGAGTGTGTTTGTTTTATACGTGTCAGCCCTGTGATAGATTGGCGACCTGTCCAGGGTCATCTGGGAGTATAGATAATGGACGGATCGAAGCTGCTTCAGTGCACACATGGACACCTGACTATTGTTTTAAGACAGACTTGTGAACCTATCCTTTGATTTAAAACCTTATATTCAACACAAAATGTGAAGAATAAATAAAACATAGGAAAACAACATGGCAATTCAAAGTGTGTACAGAAAAAGAGAAATGTATATAAGAAAAGCACACCCACACAAAGATATTAATAAGCACACCAGACACAAAACACACAGAAGCACACAGAGTAAGAAATGCATTATGGAAACAAGAGAAGGTTTCAGAATAAATGTCAGTTTTAAAGGTTTGAGCTGAATTCTGAAGCCCGGTTTCATTCCATCCACTGTTGGTTTGCTCCCTGCGACTCTCGCTCCACTGTAAATCTGGATCGGTGTGAATGCATTCCAAGAGCAGCTGCTCACAGCTTTGGAGTATTTTCTTTATACGGTTCAGTAGCTCCTTGGCTGCAACACTCATCCTGACTTTTCTTTTTCTGAAGTAAGGTTCCCTCTCTGTTTTATGACAAACCAACACTGACAACACTTCCATAACAGACAGGCATTATGGTCAACAGCCTCTTCCCCGTGCGTCCCCCTGATTTAACTACATGGTCATATAAACAACATTAGCCGCACACAAATGTTAATCACCTTGTTTTGGTTGGAAGGCCATCCTGGGAGGTGAAGGACAGTTTGAACACTTTCAAGGATTTGAAGGTGCTCAGTGTCTCATTGCCATCGTGTCCCTGTAACTTCAACTGCAGAATGGATGTGTGTGTGTTCTCATGGTTTGTCTTTTCAACCTGCAGGGTGATAATGTTCTCATCAACACCTACAGTGGCGTCCTGAAGATATCAGATTTTGGCACATCTAAGAGGCTGGCTGGGATCAACCCCTGCACTGAGACTTTCACAGGTACTCTGAGTGACTTGCTTCTCGCCTTGCATAAAAATCAAATATGACTTGTGGGCCAAATTCCCCTTAAATAGATGTTTTCATGAAAGAACCAGAGACTTAACTTTGCAACCCCACACAGATAATAAGTGTCTGTGGCTATCACCATTTCAGAGCAGTAAATCCAGCCCCAGTCTCTCTTGGCTTGTACTGTATGTGATATCACTGAGAATAGCTGACTGCTGCTATTCAGAGACCTTGGGTTTGGCATGAGCCTGCAGTCAGATGAGACCGGTTTCGGCCTGTGTGATGTCTGCACCACAGCAGCCAATTGCGGCCTGGTTTGACCTCCTGGATTAGATCATCTGACAGCTGATTGGAGCAGACTAGGACTTGCCCTGAATTGTGGAGCTTTATCAGGAAACTGGGCTACTCCCTTTTATAGCCCAGGCTTGCTATAAATTCCACCCAGCCTGTTTTTAGCTCAGTACATGAGCTTCTACTGTAAAAGCAACAAATGCGTAGCCCGTAGGCTATTAATAGAACACAAGAGTCCTCCTGTTAGTCTGGGCTGAGCTGTGATTAACTGACAATACAGTGAGGCATTTTGCTGTAAGCCCTGGTAAAGCTTTTGTAACCTGATCGGTCATTTGAATCATTTCAGAACAGAATGCGAGCTATTTTTGGCATTTAAATCAGGTTCCTTCAGATGCTGTCACTTTTACCTAATGCAGACTGTGAGGCACTCAGTACACCTCATTATCACTAAAGATTCAAAATTGTACCACCTTGCAATAATTATATTTGAAATTATGTGTAATTAATAATGATACAACCCACAGTTGTGATTCAATTTAAGGCTAATTGTGTGAGCAAGTTTATAAAAGAGGTTGTGAACACCACAGGTTTCTCTTGTTTCAACCTGGGCTGTGTCTAAAGCAACAGGGCTCCATGTGGTGAGGAATTATCAGAACAAATCAGAAACCAGACTGTGAGACTTCATGAAGATGGGGGAGGCTAAAGCGTATCAATAGGCCACTGAACACAGCTGCAACAGTGACTAAGAGATACAGGAAGAGACGCGCTACCATTAAGAGGAGGTGCAGCGGGCGTCCTCCAAAAATGACTCACAGTTCACTGTTAATTCAGTCCTGCCTGTTTGGTGTGGACCCGGCCAGGACCACCACACTGACTGTGAAACACGGAGGCAGGACGTCAAAAGGTGGAGCAGAGGTGGCATTTATAGATGGAACTATGAATGCATATTTGTATAGCCAAATATTGAATGAAAAAAATGACTCCCAGTCTCAAGACGATGTTAGGAGAGGAGTTTTCTCGCATGGCAGTGATCCCACACACACACACACACACACTGCAGAAATCACACAAGGGTTTTTAAAGAAGAACAAAGTGAAAACTGTGACTGACCAGGTGTGTCCCATGTTTTAATCCAAAATGTTATCCTGTTCCTTTAAAGATGGCCTTTGATGAATCTAAAACTATTATCTATAAATTAATGAAATGTATTTAGCAACAAAACCCCTGTTAAACATACACCTCCTGACTCACTAAGTTAGTGAAAAATATTTATAATTTTCCAAATATCTGGCTGTTAATGTTTTTATCATATCTCATGCTTGTTTTCAGGAACACTCCAGTACATGGCTCCTGAAATTATAGACAAGGGTCCTCGGGGATATGGTAAACCAGCAGACATCTGGTCGCTGGGCTGCACAATAATAGAGATGGCAACTGGGAAACCGCCTTTCTATGAACTGGGGGAACCACAAGCAGCTATGTTCAAGGTGAGACACACAATTGATAACATATCCCATCGTCTGACTGGGTTACGTGTTACCTTTAGCAACCAGGTTGAGGACGGCAGGAGAACAGCTGTTTCTATGGTGACACCTTCTCAAACAGCTGTTGCTCTGCCATTTCAACAGAACTGAGGGTGCAGCTTTTATGTTTGAGAGCTCCTCTGATATACTGCGCATGGTATTTTATAAAGTATGTTATGTTTTAAAGATGATGTTAACCTTTTAGCTAGGACCTTACCATTGTCCTTATTTGTGTGGTTACTCCAAAAGCCAGATCACCTTGCATGTCTTGATTTGTAAACCACCAACAGAAATGAACTGCACCGAAACTGAATTAAGCCCTGACCTATTCAGGCACAAGATGATGACAGACTAAATGCTTCTGTCAGACTTCTGAGGAGCATCATTCTCTTTAAAGTCAGCAAACGGGACTAAATGAGCTGCGGACATGTGGTAATAACCACGGCCTCTGGGTCATGCAACAGCCGCACCTGTAATACATGTTAATGCGAAGTCAACATATGAACACACTGTTGTTTACAGCAGTGATATAAGAACTGGGAAGTCATGCAAGAAAATATGTTTTATTTAAACTTAAGAATTTTTAAAATCATGCTAAAAGGGGAAAACACATGAAATCACTGTACCTTGCAACTGAAAAGCGCTTATTATTTTTTATTAAGTGTAATATAATCACTTTTTTTTTTCCCTCTTGTCAATTTTTTGTTGTTCTTTTTTTCTTTCCAAATGTTTCACGAGTTTTTGAATATTTTATTGTCCTATTCTCATAGTGATCTGATTCAGTTACATAACCGTTCATTAGAAAACAAAAAGCAGAACTGAAAGAATATACCATCTAATTACAGAATCAACCTGGTTTCCCAGGCACTAACTTGGCTCACTTGTTATTGCGTGGCTTAATAATTATACGTACATTTTAGGTGCTCATGTACAGGTGTGAGGAACAGTTTGTTCTGGTTAAGTGAGTGTCTGATCAAACAGTGTTTTTAAGTGATCTAAAGGCGTGAGGCAATTAAGACGAGAGATTACTGGTCACTTGGCAAACATGCACATGACGTGAGCAATGCTAACTCCACTACAGGCTGTTTCAGCTCTCTTTTATAGTGTGATTTGTTCACAGCCAGTTCTGCTTTAGCCCTCTATGCTGGTACCAGATGTGATTATTAGACGTTCAATAAGACAAAGGGCTTTCAACCATCAAACTGCCCCATGACATGATGTATTAAAAAGTATGGAATCTATTAGCAGATGTAATGTGTTGCGAAAGGGTTTTTCTACCAACAGTCCACTGCCTACAGGTCATCTGTTGCTTTATGCTCACTTTACGAAAACTTAATATTCCTCAGATAACTCCATTAGAAAGATGCCATTAAATAGAATAACCAGCAAGTGTGGCCTCTGCACACATCAGTTCCCCTTTGTGTGTAAACAAAACTAGTGAGACAGTCATTACGCACCAGTATTATGTTACCATCTGTGTGTTGTAACGTGATCGAGCCCAATAGAAACTCCAGAAACTGTCTGTGCACGAACATTTGTTTGAACACAAACAACCATGTCGCTCATTGAGAGAAACCCTCAAAGGGCCCTCATGTTTGTTTTCCCAGTTTCTGTGTGTACACGTCTTTGTTTGAAATTGTTGCTCACTCAGTTTACACTGGTTATTTGCTTTGGTTGGAAATGTAAAGTGGCCCACACAAATGGAATATAGTTTTTAACCGTGTAGCTGGTAAAGATGTGCAAGGGCTGTCTGGAAAGCAGTATAGCACTGTGAATTCAGAGAAGCAGGTGTGTGTTACTGGGCTGAATATTTAGGAACTGGGGCAAATTCCACAGAATTCATGGAAGTGCTAATACAATCCGATCATTTTCATCTCTTAAAGGATCTCGAGTTGTTCCTGCACTGTATGGCGTGTAGTTTTCCTAAATGGTAAAACAGACTCCATATACTATTCTCTCATCTTTGTGGAATGTTTCAAGGGAAGAGCATCTCCCTGCTAATCTTGAGTCAACATTCCTCAACAGTAACGACAGGAATTTCTAGCATTCTTATTGTCATGAGTGTCTCGTACTCAGCTGCTGGTCCGAGCTGCTGCTGGGCCTAAAGTCTCACTAGGTAAACACTCACTTTACACTTGAGTTGTCTCCAAGCAGTTAATGAAATAAGAGCAGAATATCTCAGAGATTTCAGAGACGCCATGTGCTCTAGGCTTGTCTGCTTCAGTCTGACCTCAGTGTGTGTCCTTTCCTTGCAGGTGGGCATGTTTAAGATCCATCCAGAGATCCCTGACTCCATGTCGCCAGAGGCCAAGGCCTTTATCTTGCGCTGTTTTGAGCCCAACCCTGACGATCGAGCCACTGCCCTTGACCTGCTCACCGATGAATTCCTCACAGTCACCAGTCGCAAGAAAAAGAGCAAGAGCAGCCTCACAGGTCAGTGGAACGGTTTAGCAGATTCAGCTTAACGACAGATACAAATCCATTGACATTTTTTTTCTTTAAGCTTTATATGGGTCCTCATGAGCTTCCACAAATTGCAATTTAAAATCGCACAGAACAAAAAAGCTCAACATAAACATCAGAAAATATCTGGTAGGACCTGTGCTAAACTGCACCTGATGTTTTTTAAAGGAATAGGCTGACACTTTTTTTGCTTTTCTACTGAGCATAAGCACAAAGACTGGAAACACATACTATAGCCAGGCCCTGTCCAAAAGTAAGAAAGTGCACTTACCAGTGCAGTTAAAGCTCAGTAGTTAACATGCCAAATCTTGTTTACTTAATCTGTACAAAAACGGAATTTTAAAAACAGAAAGTAGCTGTCCACTAGTGAAGAGTATAAAATCTCTCAAATTAGTTAAAATGGTTTGGCAAATTAAAGGAGAAATACTAAACATTATGGAATGAAACAAAAGCTAACAAAAGAGGAAGATGAACTGATCTTTTACACTCCTGGTTGGTAGAAGCTTCCATTTCTGTTAAAAAGCACAACACCTGACCTCTTAAACAAATACACATAATCAGCCAGGCACAATGAAACAGGGTTTGAGTTTCACAGCTGACAGTTTTACTTAAGGGTCCTTCTGTTTTTTGGCTGTGTTGTGTGTCCTTAGATTTGGCTGCTAATAATTGTCATCTGCTAAACCTGCTCCGTAAGTGCAACCTGAACACACCCTTAATCTTCATTGTCTGGGTCTCAAAGGTCTGTGCTGGGTTTCCAGCCCATAGCAGTGGTGCTATCGTGTGTCCTGGCCCCAGCACAAAAGATTAGAAAGAAACTTAAAGGCTTGCACCTTACTGCATAATAGGAAACATTATCCTGCCAGTTTTACGTAGAAATCTTCCTCTGTTACGTTCTCAGTGAACCGCTGACTGATATTTTATGTTTTTCTCATGTAGCTCTGACGCCGGGAACAGGTGAGTTACTTTACTCTTTACACCTGTTCTTCTTTCTGACTTATTTACCACTATTTTACAAGCTGTCAGTTCCATGAAACATCTGCTTGCTTCGCTGGAGAGTATCTAGGCTACAGTTTTCATTTTTCTCTTGCCAGTGGATACCTGCCTTGCATGACTCTGCCCTTTCCCAGAACTCAAATAGACATTGCACAACATGTCTTTCTTCCAAACGCTTTGCATGTTTTCATAATCCCTGTTTCAAAATGTATATACAGTGAGTGCAAATTGCTGCCAGATACATGACATAGAGCTCTTCTCCCTAAACAAGATGAAAGCGTAGCTTCAATTTGGGGCATTAGAATCGGATTTATGGTTTTTGTGTCTTTACTGAAAAGAAAGCCAGTTTTCCATCATCCTCTTGCAAAGCTTTATCTCTTTTTGTCATGGAAGAATAGCTTCTTCTTTTTGTTTTTGTACAGAAAACAGCCTCTCTCTGCATTACAGAGCAATGTGTCAGGCTATCGGTGCATAAATGATGCATCAAGCACCCATGAGGTTTTATTTTTAATTACATTGATTCTGTCCTTCAGAGTATCTCCGTAGTATCTCCCTGCCGGTGCCGGTGGTGGTGGAGGACACCAGCAGCAGCAGTGAGTACGGCTCCGTCTCCCCTGACAACGACCTCAACACCAACCCCTTCATCTTCAAACCCAGCATCAAGTGCTACAGCGAGAAGGACGTAAAGGCGCCCAGGTCCCTCTTCCTCAGGTAGAACAAGTGGGACATCGACTGGGTTTTCACCTGAGTTAAATGGGGTCAGAGCTGCGTTATATTCTCATATTGACATGATTTTATTGGTTATCTTATCACTGTAGGTTTGTTAAGTAATATGCTGACTGGCTGTATGAAAACCTTACCTGAACTGAATCTAATGCAAAAAGTGCTTTTCAGCTTGTGATCTCTTAAATCAAAGCAATATCTGGTTGTTCCCCCTGATTTTTTTTTTTTTTTTGTGACCACCAATGAGTTTTTCTTTCCTTATTTGCTTTAAGTTTCCCTAAAGAAGTAACTCCAACCATTTAAAAGAAAAAAACAGAGGAAAGTCTGAACAAATTCATTATAGCTTTGTTTTCACTGTTTCCATCGCCTGTTGATCAGCTCAGATCCTAAAACCCTTTTCAGCGGGTGTCTCCCTCCATCTTATGAACCACTGATGTAGATGTTTCTTGAGATTAGCTGTCACTGATCAGTACCGGTTGACCCCTGATGGGTAGCATTAGAGGAGAAGAAGATGATAATCCTGTAAAAAAAAATTGTACTTTATGGCAAAATTTAGACAAGTATATGCACACCTTATTGTTTTTTAGAGTTGGTATGAACATGTAATGAATGAATAGAACAAACTGTACATAGCACATAACACAAACAAGGTGTTGCACATGAAACTGAGGTCTAGTACAAAATGTTCCTTCTCTGCTCAGCATTCCTGTGGAGAACTTTGAGGACCACAGTGCCCCCCCATCTCCCGATGAGAAGGACTCAGGCTTCTTTATGCTTCGGAAAGACAGCGAGAGGCGAGCCACCCTGCACCAAATCTTGACAGAGGACCGGGATAAGGTGGTGGCCAATCTGATGGAGGCCCTCGCACAGGTTGGTGATGGAAGAAACCATCAGGAGGAAAGAAATGGATAGTGTCAGACAACAGATCAACGACATGCGCTTGTGAAAATCTTATCATCTATTTTCATCTCCTCATCTTCCTTTCACATCCAGGGCTCTGAGGAAATGAAGATGAAGCCTCAGCACATCTCCACCCTCGTGGTCAGTCTGGCCGACTTCGTTCGCATGGCAGACAGGAAGATCATCGCCAACACGCTGTCTCAACTCAAGCTGGAGCTGGACTTTGACAGCACCGCCATCAGTCAGCTGCAGGTTGTGCTGTTTGGCTTCCAGGATGCTGTAAGTATGAAACAGCAGAGGAGCAAACAGGACGTTAATGCAGTAAACCACAGCTGCATTTCGTCTTCCATCATCCACCTGTGTTTATGAATTATTGGTCACAATATTAGCAGCATATCAACCCAAACCCAAAATATTCCGCATCTCTCAGATGAAACAGTCATCAGCCTTCCAAAGAGTTACTTTGAGCCTCTATTTGTTGCTGACATTCTAATCTCTCCTGCACTGTACTCAGATGTGCTTCTGCTGTTGCCTCTGCAGAAACCATGGGCTCTGAACACTTCAGAATAATTGTTGTGATTTTACATGAGCTGCAGACAGCAGCACACCGCCACGATGATGCTCTTCCTGCACAGAGATCAGACACATACTGTGAAATACCTGTAACCTTTAAGCAAGGTGATAAAAGGAGGCTCAGTCCAGAGTGACTGCACACTCTCTAAAATGTAGTTATACAGATGAAATGACATTAGAGCAAGTGGTTGTTTTCATATTTTCAGGGGGTATTGCATAATCCTGCAAGACGCTGAGGCTCTGATGCCTCCTGTTGGTCATCAGTGCAAACAATTTAGAGCAGAGGAGGGAGAGTCATGTTTAGGGTTTTAGTGCGTGATTTCACAAGTATAATAATTGAGATTGAACTATCTTAAATGTTAGCAAACAGAGATTTTGTATCAGAAGATGCTGAGGTAAAGAATGAACACCCAAATATACTGGGAAACAAGGGAGTAGAAGAAGAAGCTTTATTTTATTGTGACACGTACAATGAAATTTTGTTTGGAGCCGAGGGCCCCGGGCCTCTGTGTGCATACACGCTGCTATCATGGACAACTTGGGGGTTCCGTGTCTTGCCCAAGGACACTTCGACATGTGGACTGCAGGAACCAAGATTCGAACCTTAAACCTTCCGGTTGGGAGACAACTGCTCTACCCACCGCACCACGGTCGCCAGAGTAGCCACTATATTCAGTCGAAGTTGGAGAATAAAGACTGTAAATCAAACTGAATAAACAGTTTTTCAAAGATATGAACTTTTAATATAAAAATGCACCATTAATTTTAAATGATGAAAATACAGTAACTGTGAAACTCTTCATATTGCCAGGTGAACAAAGTCCTGCGAAACCACAACATTAAGCCTCACTGGATGTTTGCTCTGGACAACATCAGCCGTAAAGCTGTGCAGACCGCCATCACGATCCTGGTGCCAGGTAACATCTCGAGCAGTGCACCTCTGAATAAGTCCTCATCAGACCCTCAGGACAACACTGTCTGCAGCTTCCTGTTAAAGGCCTGTTCACTGAGAGTCAATGTAAATACCAAAATTCTGTGTGTACAATACACTAGTGCTTCTTTCTTCATTTTAAGCAAATTCTAGCATTAGGTCAAAAGTGATTGCGGTTGGGCGCAGAAACTTGTAAACATATGTGACGAATACAATCATTTGCTGATAGGACAGAGAATGAGTATATTTAGCCAAAGTTATGTCATTGAGACAACAAACTACTATTTTTTTCTTTTGTAATGCAACTTATTCATGATTTTAATTGTACCATTTTGTCTGAGGTTCTTCCAACATGTGTTTAGTGAAGGCCTGCACGAATATCATTTTATTCTTGATTGAAAGCTGATTTATTTGAACTGTTGCTTTTTGCACTAATATATACAGTTTTCACAGCAAAGAAATGCAAGTATTCAGTGTTCATACCCGAGTTTTATGCTACTCAGGATGGAAACAACATTTTACATCATGATTCACAGCTGCTCATTGATACCCATGTAATTAGAAACTGGTGCTGGAATTAGCTCCTATTTTTCTCAGTTTATTCAGATTAATGTGTTTTCCAAGTCTTAAAACTTGTCAGAAAGTAGTACCCAGAAAGCACCGAGAGCCCAGAGAGACATGCTTTAATTGTTTGTTTTGTCCGACCACCAGTCCAAAACCAGAAGATATTCAGCTTACCGTAAACATTTGCGGTATAAGGGAGCAAGGAAAAACAGTGGCTCCTCACATTTAGAAGCTGGAACCAGTAAATGTTTGTCACTTTAACATGATAAACAACCTACAAACCATCAAATCATTAAAGTGATGTCGTATGTCCGTGCTCAGAGCTGAGGCCTCACTTCAGTTTGGCCTCAGAAAGCGACCCAGCCGACCAAGAGGACGTTGACGACGATGACGCTGAGCCGGAGGGAAGCTCCACGCATAAGAGCCGGGCTCCTCCTGTCGCTGCTCACGACGACACAGTGGCCACATCGGGAGTCAGCACGCTCAGCTCCACTGTCTCACACGAGTCCCATAATGCTCAGCACTCAGTGAGTGTGGAGCTGAGCAGGATGAAGCTGGAGACCAACAGGTACATTTAAGGGACAACTTGCTCTGCCTCCTGAGCCACAGCCACCCATGATCTGATTTAGTCAGCTTTTAACTGTCTCATTAGTTGTGTTATTTATCACACATAAGTTTCTGATAATGATCTTTGCACTAAATGCTCCGTTTGTGTTTTCTCCGATCTGTTTGGCTTCAGGCTGCTGGAACAGCTGCTGGAGAAGGAGAGAGAGTACCAGGCTATTCTGCAGCAGGTGCTGGAGGAGAGAGAGCAAGAGATCAGACTACTGAGGTTGCGATCTGAGCCCGCAGGTCTGCACTGTAGCGTCTACTCTGACTGTATTACTAACACTCCTTCTGCTGCTACTACCAGCACCATTCTGCCTTTACATTTTATAGCCAGCTGTAACTGAGCAGACTCCACTTTGCATTCACAGCTGAGCCCTAATAAATAAACCAAAATGCCCATCATATATCATAGAGCACAGGGGGAAGAATGCATAGAATTATCCAAGATTCCCTGAGGTTGCATCGCTGAGGTTTTTTTAAATACAACTTTGCTCAAATTTTGTTTGCAAAGCCTCATGATAAACACATACAGTATATAGTGCACAGTATTCTACCTAACAATAATTTGTAAACAGTAAACTTAGTGAAATCCACAATGTAAACAGAATATATTGCACTTGAATTATTTAAAAAAAGGGTCAGACAGATGTACAGGCTGTTATGCCTGATTGGTGTAAATTAAATCACTAGTTCTATGAAGGAATAAAGACACACATAGTGTTTTATTTATGTAACCTCAGCTGCTATCCTCATTTACTTCCGGTCGGGGACATCGCTGCTGTATGGTAGCTGCTTTGGCCCCTGTGATAATGCAGCACACAATGTTTAGTTAATTAGCCCAGTGGCATTGTCTCCTTTGGCAGACACCCCCACGTCATCCCCGGAGAGACGCATGAGTGAGCCTACAGAGAGAGGTGGAGACTCAGAGCTGAGCAGCTGGCTGAGGCTTTACGGTGCAGACCAGGACTCCATAGACAAAGTGAGTCCGCGCTCTTATCATCTGGAGCTGGACCTCACATCAGTTTCTACAGTGCATGTTCACGGTTCTGAGCTTGTGTTTGTCATCCTGTGTGTGTTTGGGTCTGTTTGAAAAGTGTTTGACTAACATGACTTATTGTTTTTCCATTTCTTTTTTTTTTTTTATCAATTCATGTATCAATAATAAGAAGCTGTCTGCACAAATAGCAACATGTACAGCTCCATATTTTTCTGAATCTAATATCTGAGGCTGACATACTAAATCATGTTGCCTCACTTATCATTTGCCATTTTTATGCTTGTATTACAAAGTACCTCATACAACTAAAATGACACAAGAATTAAGTTTTTCAAATGCATCCTGAAACGGTCTAGTTCATTTAGAGAAGGAATGTGTGCATGTAATATTTATGTAGTCAAACCCAAAAACAGCTCAGTCATGTCAAAGTACAGATGCAGCCTCACATTTTCTCTTTCATCCAGATTCTGAATGAGGAGTACACGTTGAACGACATCCTCCATGATGTAACTAGAGACGATCTGAAGAGTTTAAGACTGAGGTAGTACATCGGTTTTTTTATGACTTTGGTAACAGTTTAAGTTCTGCATTTAGTGTTTAGTCACAAATATTCACGCTGACATTTACATCTGTAGTAAACGAGCAGAAACACAGAGGTGAAGCTGTGACAGCTGTCTGTTGCATAATGGTAGACTCATGTATTTTCCTGTTCTTAAGCACTGGTACTACTGTTTGCCACAGCAGTGAGGAATCATCTCATAATAGGCAAAGTGTCAGTTTGATTAAAACATTAACTCATCATTTTTGTTAATGATTCCATCCCTCCATCTACTGCTGTTTGTCTGGTTCCAGGTTGCCTCAATGAAATTATTATTTATGTATTTGATATTGTTATATACTGTTCATAAGTACGAATGATTAATCATTCTCGGTGATATCTTCCCTACATTTCCATCTTATTTTATTCTTTTGCTGGCAAACTGCAAAATTAAATTGCATTCTCTGTAGTTTTAAAAAGATCTAACAATGTCCTATATATCTAACTTGGTGAATCCTGCAGAAACCCTGTTCTGCGTATTTTGTAAAAACTTTGTCATCCAGCACTAATTGACAGATAATGATGTTGTGCACATGTAGATGAGGATATGCTTTCTGTAACCTGGGACAAGAGAAACAAAATAAAATGCATTAGAAAATGTGATGATGGACAGCTGTGGACAGCAAAACATTTTTAGTTTTGAAATGCTGAGTCATAAAGTGTCATTTCTGCAACTGTTGTACTTTGCATATTGTACCCTAACTGTCCTCCTCTGTTTCTGTCCTGTCAGAGGGGGGATCTTATGTAAACTGTGGAAGGCCATCACAGACTACAGGCAGAAGCCGACCTGAGGCCTTACGTCTTGACAACTGCTCTGAAAAGTCAGGACCTTTGTCCCAACAACTCAGTATTCTCCTCTTTACCTCAGTATTTATAAGAGCAAGACATTTAAGAGAAGAACCTGTGTGTGTTGACCCGATGACGGAGTATTTTGATCATTTTTACACAGGGATTTTAGACATAGAGTCAGTTTGGAACCAACAGTGACAAAGAAGTGGCACTAGTTTTGTTGTGCCTGATGGACACGGCACGCTTTTTGTTACAGGTGCAGTGGAAATGGCAGTTGGTGGGAAAATCTACTGTTCAAATCCTGAGAACTGTCAGAACATTTTCTCCCGTCTTTACAAGATTTAACGTTTACAAAACTGGGGACCAACCATTCTCTAATACAAGCCTGAGATACAAAATACTACATTTGAAGTCATATGTACTAATGTTTTTATCATAGGCATCTGATCACTACTTTTATTTAAGTGTGTTTTTAATCTAATTATAATAATCTGAAGGATGTCAGCGCATGCCCTGATTTTTTTTTTTTAATCTGTACTGAGATTATTTAAATTGTCATTGCTTTTCTCACATTTCCTTTAATAATATAAATTTTTATTTTTCAGAAACATGTAAATATTATGGTATATAATTATATGTGACTTACAGTTATGTACTTTAAAATACATTGTTAAACATAGTTAAATCTCTTGTGGATTGGACACTGAATGGTATGAAAATTGAATGGTATATTATTGTGTCACAAATCATAGGAGATGACATTTAGTTAGAAATTAACATTACATCAGACCATTTGTTCAGTTTTTACAGTTGTACACGGACAAAAATGTGTTTAGCTTGCTTCTGCATATACAGTATGATCATTCAGTCACGTTGCAATGAAAATCAGAAATGCAGACAAGTTTTGTATGGAAGAGCTTTGACATTTTTTATTTTAAACCAAGATGTTAGAAATGGGGAAAATAATCATGAGCAGTCTGTCTGTTTTGTTTCACATCTAAAATCATTCATATTTTTGTGTCATATTGGTAAATAAAATGTTTCATCTTGAAACTGGGAAAATATGTAAGATGTTTTGTTGCAGATCAGTCTGACTAAATATGCTAGTTAAAGTGGAATTTTAAGAAGAACTGAAAGACAAGAAAATAAAATGGTTTCAAAGGTTTACCCTGTAAGTAAAAGATTTCCTGCTTAAATCCACAAATGATCACAGTGTTATTTTTTCCTTTTCATGAGTGAAAAGAGACATTTAAACCTTTAAACCTTAACATTGTATACATTCTACTTTGCTCTGGCAAAGTATTCTAGTATTCTAGTGAATGCCTCTAGTGAGGCAAAGGGGGAAAAGTAATCAGAAACTGAAAACGTATGTTAATTTAATAAAAACCGGGCCATTTTCAGGATTCGGGTAACAGGTTTACTTCCTTCTTTTCTGCAGTAGTGGAAGTAAATGAGGCCTTTATAATTAATGCTAACAATTCCTACCAGTGTCTCAACTTTTGTGATTACCTACTACAACAAATTCTAGTTGCAGTGTTGGAAAAGGCTGTGCTACTGCACCCTTAACAGAAAGTGGGCATCTTATCCCAAAGGGCAACTTCCACCATCTTTTTCGACATTTCTTGAGATGCAGTTTTATTTTGTAAGCTACGGGTGTTCCGCTTTCTGTTTGCCATATATGGTTGTCACAGTGACGTCGGTGGTTTCTGCTGGTCTCGCGGCCGTCTCCCCTTCACCATGACAACCACAGATTTTCAGCATCGTCAGAGGAGCAGCTGTTGTGATGCTGTAGTGATTCAAGCAGTCGTGCTTTAGTATTACTAGTCGTTAGTTTCACGGAGATATACTTCATGTAAGAAGGTCATCTTTGCCGTGAAGGACCCTCATGTGTCGGAGACCAACTGGAGGCAGAGGGAAGCGCCGTTGAACTCCGTGAACAATATGGCTCTGCTTCAGCATCCCCGGCTGCTCCTCGCTTGTATCGTGCTGCTCTCTGCACTGCAAGGTTTCCACACTCGGTCTTCGCCGATATCGGACTTAAAATCCAGAATATCCGGGGTGGAGGAGTTGTTAGAGGAATTCCGTAAGCAGCTCCAGCAGGACCAGGCGTACAGGGCGGGCGATGTGTTTGACTCCTGTGTGGGCGAGTTCAGCGCTGTTGGGCAGCGCATCATCCGGGCCAAGGCCTCCATCGAGCAGGGGGCCACCTTCCTGCTGGCGCCGGACAGAGTGTACACCTGGAAGGACTGCCTGCACGCCTGCTGCTCCCAGCCTCACTGCACCGTGTCGGTGGTCCAGGAAGACCTGAGTCAGCCCGGAGACAGTCTCAGCTGCTACCTGTTCAACTGCACCTACAGAAATAGAAATGTCTGCTCCTTCGCTCCGCAGCAAGGCTTCACCACATACAGCCGGACTCCGAACGCAACGCAGGGACATCCGCCCTTTTCCAGCGGCTCAGGCAGGAGCCGCGGGGAAGGGCTGCCCGATGAGGGTGATACACAAGGTGGGAGGCCTGCTGATAGAAATCTCAGCCTGACATTTGTCCGACATTTGGAAAGGTTTCCTAGTTCAGCTTTAGGGACCTTGGTTTTCCTGGTTTTTAGCATTTATTGGTATGCAGGGACAGTTTGTGAGACAGTTGGCTCCTGGGCACTGACATATAAAAAGGCCTTAGTAACTATTTAAGGTCTAAATAAGTAAAATAATAATAGTAATATAGTAATAGCAATAGTAGTAATAATAAAAGTATCTCTATTCTTAATCTTACTAAAGAACAGCCTTTATGGTTTTAACCCACAGTGGAATAAAACAAGAATTAATGTGCAACGTAACAAGTTACTTTAAAAAAAAGCTTGTACAGCACATTGTCCATATAACCAAGTTTTTGTGTGTGCAGATGTGGATGAGCCTCCTCGCAGCGATGCTGGACAGGATGTGGTGATCCAGCTGCCCACGGACTGGGCTGTCCTGGATGGACGGGACAGTCTGGACGACCATGGGATCAGCCGCTATGAATGGACTCTTGTCAAGGGGGACACAGCCATCAATATGAAGGTGGGTGTTAATTATATACTGTAGTCTGTTAATTACTGCTTAGGCGCTTCATGTGAGAGTGACGGCCTGAAAACAACCACTGGAGGAAACGCAGAGTGAAAACACACAGGAGAAGCTCTGTTCTCTCCTTTTGGGATCAGATTATTCTAACATTTGCACTAATTATTCATTCATTTTCTACCGTTTAGTCCCTGAACGGGGTCACGGGGTTGCACTCATTAATAGTCGCTAATTGTCTTCACAGTCAGCAGAGTCAAATTGTGTTTTTGCGTTTGCTTTGGTTAAGTCAACAAGGTGGCTTGTGTCCTGAGCTCCATAATACCTCACTGTGTCAACAGAGATAAGAGTTTAGTATGCTCCAAACTGCCCAAGGACAGCAGCAATGTTCAGGCCTGCTCTTTATTTACAGCCTTTACAGGCAACATGAGAAGCTCTTAGCACAATGTGTCCTGCCTTTCATACACCTTTTATTCATCCTTTTGTCAGTTTTCACTATTTCCTACCTTGAACTAAAAATAACTTGCTGTGCAAACAGTTGAAACAGTGGACTGTCCTGTGTATCTGAGATATTGTTTTTAAGAAAGGCATGTCGCTGCTCACTCTTACAAATAGGAGTGAGGATAAGACAATATAGACCTTCAAATGACATCAATTTGTCCACCAAAATTGTTTTGTTTTGTTGTAACTGCCCCTTTAGCAGCTTGAGATGTACAGTATTAGGACAAACAATAGAAAGATGACAGTGTTGTATCTGGGTTGGCAAGGATTTAAGAATCCCAAACTGTCTGCATGCTAGTAGAAATCTCTTCTCTCACACTTATGTGCTTAACTGAATGTCATTACAGAATTCTTGCCCATGGTGGACTTTCTTTTTATGTTTGTATGTGTGTTGAAGGCGACCCACCCAGGGCTGCTGAAGGTCAGTGGCCTCCAGGAGGGGTTGTACACCTTCCAGATGACTGCCACTGACACAGCCGGTCAGAAGAGCTCCGACAACGTGTCTGTCACAGTGCTCGCCCCAAAACACCAAGCAGAAGGTGGTCAACTCACCACAGCATGTCGCAGCATGTCTTCATGATGTACTGAGTTCCCCTTAGATATAAGGTTCTTTGCTGTCAAGTGGTGTATGTTTGAGATGCAGATAGAGAAATATCTAAATTTGTTATCTTAGCCAGTTAGAATAAAAATCGGAGCTTTCATTAAGCCCCAGCATTTATATGTACATACTGTATACTACAGATTTCACATTTTCAAATTAAAAGCTGTTTTTGTATTTACAGTGGAAGAGTAGTGAGAGCTGTGTAGCTGTAGCTTTCTGTGTCTGCAGTGTGTACAGGTCACTGTTCAAACTACCAGTTCAAGTGTGACGATGGCTGCTGTATTGACATCACATACGCCTGTGACGGGAAGCAACACTGTCCAGACCGTTCTGATGAAGACTTCTGCCCAAACTGTAAGAAACCTCTGGTGTTCACACATGCATGTTTGGTTAGTGGAAGCAGTCTTTCATATTCTCTTGCATAAATTAATGGAAAGAATGGAAAAATAACATGGTGCACAACATATAGACCTCCCCACACCATTAATTTGTTTTTCTGTGATGTGTTTAGTTGATGGCAGCCGGAAGTCTGTTACCCACTCTGCTGACCTACCCAGCCCTCGCTGGCCTGTAGCCCAGACAGAGGAGGCTGAGGACAGCTCCATGCTCCAGACTGGGCCCAGAATGGCCATGGAGAAGTTTATACCACCTCCTCCACAAAGTCCCAGTCAACAAGAGGCTTCAGTGAGTCAAGGTAGTGTTGTGTTCACATATACAGTAATGCTCCTGATTCACACTTACTTTATTACAGTCTGTTTGGTCAGACAAGAACAATGTAATGTGAACAGAGAGATCATCAGTAAACTGCACCAAGGAACTGAAAATGTTGCTCTGCAGTGTGTTAATACAAAATAAAGTGGCAAGTCTAAATACATGGTCGATTGGATTGGAATCTACATTTTATGCTGTAGCTGTACTTGTACACATAACCCTCCATTGCTGTGCCGTCAGTGCAGTATCCCTTGGTAAAGAGGCAGAGATGGTTTTTAGTGTGTCTCTGGACACAGAAGCAGATGGAGCCCTGTAGGCTGTCATTGAGTCATAGCACTGAACTCAGAGTGCTGGCGGAGCCACAGGGCCACTCTGCAGTCCCTGGGAAAGCAGCTCTTTTCCTGCATCCCCTCTGAGTGCTGGAACAAAGCAGCTCTGTCTTCTCTGCCATCGGATCCCTGAATCAGACTGAGACTGACCAAACAAGCTTTGTCCCAAATCAGCGTTTTACCACAGCTATTTCAGAGTCTTTCCTTCATTTAGCTAATGCTCAGTGTCATGTCCAAAAGATGAATACCTCATTGTTCAGCCTAAAGACAAAGAAGTCAAAAGAATACACTGTTGTTTAGGTGACTGACTTCTGTGCTCAGCTGGTTGTGGGAAGTATCTTTTATATCACTGATATTCACTGTTCTCTAGTGTTAATCTCCTACCAAACTACACTAACTCATAATAATGGCAAACCTGTTGAAAATCAAAACCTGAAGCTTGTAGAGACTTTCCCAAGACTGAAGCTGTGATTGTTGTTAAAGAGGCTTCTACAAAGTGCTGATTTAAGGATCTGAATCCTTTTGAAAATAAGAGATTTCCCTTTTTGATTAAACATCTAAAACACGTTTTTACTTTGTCATTATGGTTTATTCATTATAGATTGCTACATCAGACTGACTGCACAGGACCTACCACCCACAAACCTGAGTCAGTCATAAGCAAGCATGAAAACCAGTAGGCACCTGAGCAGAGAAATCAAAATACAGCTCAGAGTCACAGAAAAATGGATGTAATATTAAGCTTTTGCTGCTCCAAGTAGTGATTGTGTTAATGGAAGCTTGGAGGAAGAAAGAAACCAAGGGTAAGTTGTAACAATAACCACTTTTGTTAAATTACATCCAGTTCAAAAGAGCCCTTTTTGAACAAGCGGGCTGGTGTGACTGGAGGGGGGTACGTGAGTTTATCTGAACAGACTGGGCTTTACAGCACCACACACGTGACTTGGCTGAGTTGAACAGTGGCCAACCTAAAACAAGCTGACTGCACCTTTCTCTTTTGTCTCTGCTGCCGCAGGGCCGTGTGCTGCAGCTCCAGTCGTGGGACCCTGTAAAGGCACCTTTCCACGTTGGTACTATGACCAAAACGCAGGAGAATGCAAACACTTCCTGTATGGTGGTTGCCAGGGCAACCATAACAACTTCCTCCAGGAATCTGACTGTGTCAGTGAATGTATACAAAAAAGTGAGATTTGGCTCCTTTGTACTGCAACAATGTAAAACTATTGTAATTTTTTATCGTATTTATTTTGTATTTGTACTAAAAACATCTTCCAGGTCCAGCATTCAAACCTGCAACTGTGGCCCCTCCCATCACTAAACAGACTGAGATAGGTACATTAATTTTAAAAACTAGGAAACAACATACATACAGTATCAGTAACATTGTGCTGGCTATTTCCTAAACTAAGCTGTATTTGTATTTTTGTTGAAGCTGCTGCTAAGGTCTCCCAGAGCCAGGCAGAAAGCGGCATCCCCTTCTCCAAACCATTTCCCGCCATGGGAGGGCATCCAGCCCCAGAGTCGGGTAAGACCCAATGTTTGCGTCTGTTGGTACCTCCCAGGCCCCTTATTTGATCACTTGAACCCTGAAATCTTGCCACTTGTCCATCTTGAAAGCCACCCCAGAGCCTTTATTTCTGCTCTGATGATTGAGAAACAAGGAAAGATGAGGGATCTCTGAGGAGACATGAGCCAGGATCCTTCACAGAGGTCTTTACTGGACAGACGCCCTTTATTGGAAACCTGTTAGTGACTAGACACTGCATCTGATCAGACTGATCTGATCCTAACATCATGGGAGTTTCATACCAAAGAGGACAACCAGGATACCAAGATTTAGATTTTGTTTTCACCATCTTGTTAAAATTGCTTCAGACTGCAGTGCAGAGGAAGGACATCTTATGGCTCAAACACGTTTCCTCTTTCATCCACCTTTTCCTTGCATCACTCCTCATGTCTTCAGTGGGGCCGACTAAGATGTGTACCTATGATTCTTTTTACATCGTCGTGCTCTGCTGTACTTTTCATCTCGTTATTTCTCTGTCTCGTTACCTCCTCCAGGTGCAATCCTTCCTCTGGCACTCGGTATAATCATCACTGCTCTCCTGCTGCTCATGATCAGCTGTCGTCTCAGACTTGTTCGTCACAAGCTGAAGAAGGCGCGACCCCTCACCACAGAGGAGTCAGACTACCTCATCAACGGCATGTACCTGTAACCAGTCAGAGCGCTGAGATCTGACAAAGAGCAACAAGGGTGTCATCACCAGAGCCTGAGCCAGGACTTTTACTAGTCTCAAATTTGTTCTGGCTTCAGGTCAGAACCATCTCAATTCTCTGCTGGAGTGAACGTTTCCAACCACCCCCACCTTGGACCCCTCTGCCAGGTAAACCTGCCAATCATAGATGCTGCCTTCAGAGTCAGTGACACATATCCATACAGTATACTTGTAAATTCATACTTACTTCGTTGTCTTTAAAAAAAAATCTGATTGTGATTCCCTGGAGAAATCCAGCATTCCTTGTTCGAAACTGACTACTGTGTATTCCCCCAGTGACCTCTGGGATACATATGAGAGGCTCTTTTGACCCTTTTATTAAAATTGATATTCTGGGCAGCATGGTGTAGCAGTGGTTACCACTGTTGCCCCACAGCAAGAAGGTTCTGGTTTCGAGCCCAGGCCAACCCAGGGAATTTCTGTGTGGAGTCTGCACGTTCTCCCTGTGCCTGTGTGGGTTCTCTCCAGGTACTCGGGCTTCCTCCCACAGTCCAAAGACATGCAGCTTAGATTGACTGGTGACTCTAAATTGCCCCTAGGAGTGTGAGTGTGTGGCGTTGTTTGTCTACGTGTCAGCCCCGTAATAGACTGGCAACCTGTCCAGGGTGGACCCCGCCTCTTGCCTGAAGTCAGGTGGGATTGGCTCCAGCCCCAGTCAGGGTCAGAAACATGACCCTGTTCAGCATAAGTAGTATAGTTATAGTTAATGGATGGATGGAAATTGATAGTCATTTCTATTTATTGTTCTGATGTGCTGATGTTTTTCTGCCACTGGATGGCAGTGATGTACTGTACCATATCTGTGCTGAGTGAAACTGAGGTCAGCAAAGTAATACTTTGGGAGTGCCTACTATTAACTTTATTCTTAAAGTATCCCAGAATAATAGAAAGCCATAGTAAATTAAATTGGTCAAATCCTACCCCCGCCTGATTCTGTTGCTATTTATCTTTATTAAGCAAACAAATATGACATACATACCATATTAACAAAGATATGTTCCCTCAAAGTGCAATCCTGTATGTGAGGTATTAAAGTTTACCTATCAAAAATACTGGTGTTATGTTGACAGTGATTTACAAATGATATTTTCCCACATCTTTAGCAGGATTAAATCACCACTGAGGACAGTCTGAGAGTGAAGGAAATGTACATATTCAAAGCTGATCAATATATTTAGTCATCTTTAAACCTAATCATTGTTAAACAAAAATGTGTAAAATTTTGTATTTAATCAGCAGTTATCCTCCTACCATACAGATGAACATGAAAATACATTAAAATCATAAAATTGAACACAATATACATTTTTTTTGTGACTCAGCACAGACTTCTTTGTGTAGCCTTGTGTTGAGGGAATCTGGACTCCTTTATTTCTAAAAATGCCTGCGAGGCTTCAGGCTGCAGCCTGCACACAGACTGAATAACAAAGGCAGACAAAAACATAAGCATCTCTTTATTTTTATATGCCATTCCAGAAATGGTGAAAGCCAAATATCATCCATTATTTACATCGCCTAAAATAAAATGTGCTTTTTTGATTTCATGTAGTTTTTGAATTCCAAGAAAACAGACATTCATTTGCTTTATATTGTTGGAGTTTATTTTGGCAAAGCAGTGACGATCTCATGTAGCGTCAGTCACCATAAGAGCCTGCACAGCTGTTAATGGAAAACCAGCAGAGGAAAGCTACACATCACCAAGTGGAAAGCACAGCCCTGTATGTGCACTTGTGTCGGTGTTACTGCTGCTTCGCTCTCAATGCATTGCTTATTCTATGTGTGGAGTGGCCTAAAGAGCACGGTGCGTCAAACAACAGGATGCATGGGCTATATCAGCCTTTGTGGTGCCGGTGTGTGTGTGTTTCTAATACTGCTGGCAGTGGAGAAAAGCTCATGTTAGCAGAGAAGTCTACAGTTAGATGATATGTGCACACATATACGCTGTAGATAGGTGAATCATCTAAAAATCACAGATTTCCTTGTTGTCGTCCAGAGTTCATCATACATTCAGCTTTGATGCTGCTGAAATGTAATACTGCAAAAAATGGGTGTAACTCAGATTAAACCACAAAAACAAAACAGAAATGCAAATAAACCTAAAATCCAGCAGTTAGAAAGAATACACAACAAAAAAAGATGCAGGCCTGAAATGTCCAAACATTTCAGTGCTGAGCTTCAAGCAGTCTTTCTCCCCAGCCGTTCTGGGCTGACATCAGTGTGATACTCTAGTCCATTGTTAAACAAAAAGAGCATGTTTTGTTATGCTTTCATCAAAATGTCAAGGGCTGTTTGACCCCATCCAAGTTTTCTCCAGGTTCAAACTTAAAGGTGGATTATGGACTGCCTTCCTCTTCAAAGTTCATCCCTGTGTGAAACAAATCAAATGTTAGAAGAGAGAGAAAAACAAGGAGCAGCGTGCAAGAAACACAACTGTCGTCCTTGTCATGCAAACACAGTTAGTCACATGAAATGTTACAACATCCAAACAGTTATTGTTCTTGTCTACATCTCACAGAGTAGATCATCAAACAGAATAAATGGGTAATTTGGTTTTAATGTTTTATGAGCATCCAAATTGACCCCAAAGTCATGCTCTGAAAACCAAGCATATGCCTTCACACTGCTGCTATTTCAGTTTGTTTCATGTCTGTGTTCCAAACAGACCATGACTTAAAACTGCATTAGTCAGGCAAGTTTTATTGAACCAATTTTGGACTATGGTGTCAAAAAAATGATGAAGCAAGCGTGCAGCTACTTGGTATGGCATGGAAGAAGCAAAACATGTCAAGCAGCAAAGTGCAGCCCCTTGTGATCCATTGCCTGCTCCAAGCCACACCTTTTCACCTTTGCCACTGTGAGAAGGAGAGAAAGGGAGGAGAGGGAGAAGGAAGTCACTTCCACCTGGACCACTGCTTGTCTCGGTCTGTTAAAGGCACATAAATCACCCCCATCAAGGGCTTCATCTTGGTGCTGCCATCCTCCATCTTGTCATATTGCTCCAGCATCTGGTTTCCTCCGGCTGGGCCGACGGGCAAAATCAGCCGTCCGCCAGGCTTCAACTGGTCCAAAAGCTGGGAAAGAAACACGGTGCACAGTGACACAAAGGACTGAACAACATGCATTTGAAAGACGTTCCAGCATTTCAGGCCAACCACTGTGTTGTCCAGAGTGAAAGTTGCATTTAAGGTTTTTTGAACAGCTGGCATTCATTCCGTTTTTGAAGTGAACTGGAACAATGTGACCTTGATCATCAGCTTTAAAATTATTCAGAGACTCACAGCTTGGGGTACAGTGGGTGCTGCTGCGCCAACATGGATGGCATCATAAGGTGCCTCCTCCGTGTAGCCCATTCGCCCGTCTCCCACTGAAACACACACGCAGGTTATCACTTACAGGCTGCCAGCAGCAAAATGTGGATGCATCTCCTCAAGGTGTCATTTGTGATGGTTGTGATAATGCCTATACCTTTCATTAATAATGGATAGATGACTTTTTCTCGATACAATTCGATGCACAATATGGTGTGTACAATTCAATTAGATCACAATACAATTATAATTACAACAACAGTGTGACCAGCTGCGGAATACATGAACTTTATTCCTCTTTTTCCCCTTTTATATGACTGGTTTAATTATTTAAAGAACAACCAGATATATTGACTTTGCATTCTGTTTACCTTTAATATGAAGCCACTGGTTTATGAAGACCACACTACATATACTGCTAGACCAAAACGATACATATTGTGATGGTTTTATATTGCAATATATTGTCCGACCCCTACTTGAATTGTGCCATTAAAACAATTTCTAAAACTGAAGAACACACACTGTAATCATATGTCAGTAACATCTTACCTATTAGCTTGACTCGGCCTGATGTGATCAAACTGGGGTCATCTTTCTTCACGTTGTTTATAGAATCATCTACCAGCTCTTTGATGTGATCAATTCCTATAACTTTCCCTTTAGGACCTACCTGTAAAGCATGGAGGGAGGGAGGGAGGGAGTGCAGGTCATAGAGGGGAAAAAAAAAAAAAAAAGGTCACAGACAGACATTTTAATTCACTGTTAATTTGTTCTTCTGAATTCTGAAAGCCGCCAAAGAAAAATTGTATAGGTTTACCCGTCCTGTGTGTGGCTCACCATTCGTGCGAAGCAAACGGACAGGATTCCACTGCCGGAGCCGACGTCCAGGGCTTTGGCTCCCTCATACAGCTGATCGTGTAGAAGCTCCAGGGCATAGGCGTGCTGGGTGGAGGGGGGCGTCGACAAGGAAACCACATTACAACCCGTCAATCAGCAATGATTATGTATCCAATACCGACATACAGTGGGGCAAATAAGTATTTGATACACCGCCAATTTTTCAAGTTTTCCCACTTACAGAGAATGGAGAGATCTGTAATTTTCATCGTAGGTACACCTCAACTGTGAGAGACAGAATCTACAAAAAAAATTCCAGAAAATCACATTGTTGGATTTTTAAATAATTTATTTCCATTTTATTGCATGAAATAAGTATTTGATACAATAGAAAAACAGAACTTAATATTTGGTACCGAAACCTTTGTTTACAATTACACAGGTCAAATGTTTCCTGTAGTTCTTGACCAGGTTTGCACACACTGCAGCAGGGATTTTGGCCCACTCCTCCATACAGGTCTTCTCCAGATCTTTCAGGTTTTGGAGCTGTCGCTGGGCAACACGGAGTTTCAGCTCCCTCCATAGATTTTCTATTGGGTTCAGGTCTGGAGACTGACTAGACCACTCCAGGACCTTGAAATGCTTCTTACGGAGCCACTCCTTAGTTGCCCTGGCTGTGTGTTTGGGGTCATTGTTATGCTGGAAGACCCAGCCATGACCCATCTTCAATGATCTTACTGAGGGAAGGCGCTTGTTGCCCAAAATCTCGCGATACATGGCCCCATCCATCCTCTCCTCAATATGGTGCAGTCGTCCTGTCCCCTTTGCATAAAGGCACCCCCAAAGCATGATGTTTGCACCCCCATGCTTCACGGTTGAAATGGTGTTTTTGGGATTGTACTCATCCTTCTTCTTCCTCCAAACACGGCGAGTGGAGGTTATACCAAAAAGTTCTATTTTGGTCTCATCTGACCACATGACCTTCTCCCATGCCTCCTCTGGATCATCCAGATGGTCTGTGGCAGTCCCAGCTCGCTTCAGGTCATGGACCAGGTCCTCCTGTGTAGTTCTAGGCTGATCCCTCACCTTTCTCACGATCATTGATACTCCACGAGGTGAGATCTTGCATGGAGCCCCAGTCCGAGGGAGATTGACAGTCATCTTGAATTTCTTCCATTTTCTAATAATTGCACCAACAGTTGTTGCCTTCTCACCAAGCTGTTTGCCTATTGTCCTGTAGCCCATCCCAGCCTTGTGCAGGTCTACAATTTTGTCCCTAGTGTCCTTAGACAGCTCTTTGGTCTTGCCCATAGTGGAGAAGTTGGAGTCTGATAGATTGAGTGTGTGGACAGGTGTCTTTTATACAGGTAACGAGTTCAAACAGGTGTAATTAATACAGGTAATGATTGGAGGATAGGAGGGCTTCTTAAAGACAAACTAACAGGTCTGGGGGAGCCAGAATTCTAGCTGGTTGGTAGGTTATCAAATACTTATTTCATGCAATAAAATGGAAATAAATTATTTAAAAATCTAACAATGTGATTTACTGGAATTTTTTTTTGTAGATTCTGTCTCTCACAGTTGAGGTGTACCTACGATGTCCATTCTCTGTAAGTGGGAAAAATTGGCAGTGTATCAAATACTTATTTGCCCCACTGTACATGTGGTAAAGACAGGTGGCAAGCATCACTACTTTGTCTTTGTTTTCAGTTTGGGTGACTAATATTAGATTTCTCAAAGCTATCAAAGCTAACATGTTAGGAGTCAATACATAATGGTTAACCGTCAATGTAAATCACTAAAATTAAGTTTTAAATAAAAAGAAGATTATAAATTTGGAACATTTCCCTAGCTGCTTCTCTTTGTTATCTAATAAATGACTGAATGGGAGCAAGCTTTGAAAATGTGATTTACAGGGTGCAGAAATATCCAAGAGTCTTTAACGTCATACCATGTGTGGGGCGCTGATGGTTGCTTGATAGCCTTTTGGTTTAAAGAGAGGCACAGACTTGGTTAGTTCATCCCTCAGATGTCAGACTGTATTTGCATTTCAGACTGAATGACTACATGAGCGAACGTACCTATTGACTGCGGAGAGTCCATATAAGGATTACACCTAGAGAAATGGGCTCGGTCTGTGGCAAGCAAGACTTCATAGACCTTGTCGGACTTAATAATGCCATTTTCTGGGGACACAAAAGAGTTTGTGTCACTGTGTGTTAGGGAAACGTGCCCAAGTACAAATACCAGACAGAAGTATATTACATAATCTTCCAGCAGAAAAAAATGGAGACAAATACAGTAAAGAATATACAAAGTATAAAAGAAGATACAGGTAAGAAAACACAGTTAATGCAGTGCATGAACTGGTCTACAGAAAGCCACACATATGTAAGCTACAGGAAAAAGTCAGTACTTTATAGACGAGCTATGGAAGAAACTAAAAAAAAGTGTTGGTGTCCCTTCAAACAGGTTTGTGTAGCAGCTGGTGCCAAAAGCAGGAAAAGCCAGCGACAGCCGGCACTGCTCTCATTACCCTCTCCCCTCACCCTCAGAGCTACGTGCCACTTTAGGATACATTACAAATAAACCACACAAGTGGCCAAATGGACATTAGTAAATTCTGAAGTGAAAATAACCCCTACTGGTAGATTTCAAGCTGTTTTCTTCCTAATCATAATTCCTCTCAGAAATCTAAATTGTCTTTGCATGCCTTAGGATAAGCAAACCAACTTCATGCTGTTTTCTAGGCTATAATTTAGAGGCACATTTAATTTTCTTTCAACACACTACTGGCTGCTCAGCCTTAAAAATTCATGAGGCGTTTGAGATGGACTACTACTGCCCATGCTGACCAGTTCTGAGCACTGGTCAGGAGGACAGAGACAATGAGTCAAGGGACAAGGTCTTCAATTAGCATGCATCCTGAGTGTGACCTGCTTAAATCCAGCTTATGAAAACTCAGGGTTAAATTTAAGCTATTCCTGTGTCTAAACGGGTCAAAGTCAAGTAAAGTGTTCAATCAGGATGAGCACAAAATAGCAATGACATAAAACACAACAATTAAAATACGGATTCACAAGTTATTAGCACTTATACCATGACCAAATGAGAAAAGCTATAACTTGTTCTTATACCACTGATAGAAAAAACTTCTGCGTCAGTGGGAATGGCAATCCAGCATTTTATTATCCTGCATTAAATAGCTTTGTACGCTTAGGAGCTTGCTTCAACGTCCCTGTGCAAGACAAATAGAGCAGACATACTGTATAATCTTATCTAGTTACCCATGTAGATAAACATAGAGTAGCATGCAAGTTTTGCTTTTATGTAAAAGCAAATACAGGAAGACTAGTAACTGTTCCCAAACCATACAGCTTTTGGCAAAATGCTTGCAGCTGAACTGTCTGTTGCAATGCTATGCTGGATTGCACAGAATATAAATAGACCTGGTATATTAAAAGTGGACTTGCATAGGCTACTCAAGTTTACAGATATCATCACAGTGAATAGAATTGTGGATATATGTGGGACAAGCTACATGTCAGATTAGTGGTTGCACGTTCTTAAAGTAGCCAGAGTTCAGCTACTTTATCACGCAATGCACCACACTGATCGCTGAATAACCCATGTGGCATTGATGACATCGATCATAGTGGGCTCAGCATCAGATAACAGCAGTCTAATACGGTAGCATACTGAGTCACTGCTCTGTTTTGCATTCCCTATCGCCTGAATAAACTAACGCCCAGTGTGACATAGCAAGCTGTCACTTTTCAGTCATCCACTATAAAGGGACGTGTAGAAACTAGCCGCACATGTCCAGCTGTCAGTGTCATTCAGAATTAAGTAAAGTGCATGACAGTTACAGAGATAGCCATCAATGAAGGTGGGCAGGGCACTTAGCAGCGCGGCTAACGTTAGCTATAGCGTCCAAAATGACGCACATATAGGTAGCAGGCTAAACTAGCCTAAGACAAAACTGTAGTTGCACAAATATTCTGCACAAGGAAGATGTCATTTGTGTCTTTATCGATGATTTAATTTTTTTTTGCAACGACTGTTTCATGGTGTAAACGTGGTTATGGAGGGGGGTGGGTGGAGATAGGTTACTAAAGCTAGGGCAACAACAACATACCTATAGCTTAGCAACGAGCTAGTTAGCGGTCCTGTATGTTAACCTCTGCCTCCAAACTAAACCAATTTCGCACGAAATGTCAGTGACGGTGTAGGAGCCGCTGCTTTACAAAACGTTTAGACTTACTGCGGAGGTTGTTAACAAGCTCTGCGTGGCTGGCTCCTCCAGATTTCCAGGCCATTCTTAAGCAGACTTTGCGGAGTAAGTAGACAGCAGCTGTCAGTGCCGCGCCTGCGCCAAACGTTTTACCGATGAAGCTCACAACCTCCAGAACAGACGGCGTAGTGGCGGGTACGTCACCAGACTTCCGAAATTATTTTACTGCAGGGCAGCCTTTATGACCCACACCCTGATGCGCAATAGTGCCAGTTAACACTGTAATGACCCTGTTTAGATAAATGCCTCAGCCAGGGTTAATTGCACTGGAAAAAGCCACCTTCCTCACTCTGTGAAAAATCGGATTTGCCGCAGTAACACAGAAAGTAGCCACTAGGTGGCACGAAGTACTTTTGTAAATCAAGCATTAAAATGCATTTCTACATACTGACTTTTTCCAGTCTCTTCACACAGTTCTCACTACTGACTACTGACATCCAACTCAGCATAGCAGCTAATGTCATACCCAAAATGCACTAATGCAAACAAAACTGTTCATAAACATCTCAGGATCAACTCTTGTAGCAGAACATTTGTCTCCAAACAAGAAGTTTTTGTTACTCGGAATACAATGACCTTGAAAAACACAACAGGTAGCATTATAATATGTATCATCAATGTCCCTTTATTTATTTTTACAATATAGTTCTCTGTACTGAGTTCACCTTTTCAAAAATTCACTTGGAATAATGGCAGTCATTTTTGACATAAAATAAATTCAATAACCACACCTTTCATTCATGAATTGTTTTCTTACACGAATTCCACCACCACGAAAGCTTCGTGTACTTAAACTCCATTATGCACTCCATACAATTTGCTCCATTCTGCTACACGACATTTAAAAGTAGTAGTAGTAGTAGTAGTAGTAGTAGTAGTAGTAATCATAATCATAATAATACATGAACTCCTAATTTGGGACATATAGCCTACAATCCTTACTTTATACCAGTTGGTGGCGTTAATTGACTTTTTAAAGAAAAGTACCCCTACCAAGAACACGTTTTAATTGACAGGTGTAAATGTGTATTTTACAGACGCTTATCTGATTTTATCTATTTATTTTTGTTGTTGCATTTCCATTAAAGGTCGGCTGACTTTGTGGTTTACCAAAGAAGATTTAGGTTGTTTGACCTTACTGGGACACCGTAGTTACGTATATGTAGCGGGCGCGTACACAGGGTTTGCTCATGGATGCTAAGCGAATACAGACTATCGTTCTCTAATTTCAAAGTGGGAGAGACTGTTTCCGTTTAAATGGAGAGTATAAATGCGAAATACGTGTCCCAAAAAATCAGCAAAACGAGATGGCGACCAGTATCATTTTCGTCTTTGCAGCAACCAGATATCTTTACGACTGGTTCGTGGGACAACGAGGTAGGCAAGTTCTAATAGCTGTCTGTGATAGATGAATGGACTTCACACCAAACGTCATAGAAAAAGGACACCACTTTGTTGTAGTTCGCTAACTGGTGTACTTACATGTTGTGATTGTCATTGCACTTTCGGTATACATTGAGCAGCTAAACAAATGATATGTTTTTGCTGCACTAATATTAGTAAGGCTAAACTAGACCTTCAGTTACTAGCATGGAGGCATAAAGACTGGGTTAATCATGTCTACTAGAAAGAAGAAAGTACACTAATGACAATAGTGGAAGACTTACTCATAACTTTAACTCGTACCTGTACCTGTCACATAAATGTAGTGGAGTAAAAGTACTTTTTTTTCCTCTGACATTTTGTGAAGTAGAAGCATCTCAAAACTGTATGCAAATACAATTCCTGACTAAATGTACATAGTTACTTTCCACCACTCGTGCTGATCAGTGATATTTGTTCAATGTAACAACTACTAGATTGATTTCTGTCTTTTGAGACTTTTTTAACTTTACATTATAGCAGTTAGAACAAGTTTGAATTGCACTTAATCAATCTTTATGTGTGTCTGTTGCAGGACAACAAGATTTCCTTTTGGTCCATTGGAAATTATGAAGTTTCTGATATTGAAGATGGATTTGAAGGAGATCCTCAGCTACTGTGTGAACACAAACATGAAGGAGATGTTCTGGACCTTCAGGTAAGTGTCTCGTGGAAGGTCAGCATACCTAATTTATCAGAAAGTTGTAAATATTATTTAATATTTCTGCTGTTTATTGTGACCAGAAAGGGAGACTTGCTTGCACTTCATTAGACTTGGTCTTGTGGAAAGAAATGGAGCAGTCTCTGTATGTGTTGCACAGAAAAACCGCCCATTAAATACACATTACTTTACATTGGTGAACCAGGGTAACAGGGTCTTGCTATCTAAAAGTGATAGATATGAAATTGTATAACTAAAAGTGTGTCCCTGCGATGAATACGTTCAGCATTTTTTGTATTACAAAAAACGCACTATGTACTTAAGGTGCTAAGGCTATTTTCGCTTCTCTAATATTTTATAGTTTCTGGACCAAGAAAGAATTGTCACAGCATCTTCAACTGGAGCAGTCACCATCTTCCGCCACCACCAAAACAGTCAGGTACATATCATCATTGTGTTTTTACTTTAATTTGTTTCATGTTAGAGGCAATTGATAATGAGCCAGCCCTGAAACTCTAATTATATTGACCTGGATCTCAACCCACTTTTTGACAGGGGAAATCTAGGGGTCATCTTACTCAAACTGACCCTCGCCTTGCATTTCTGAAGTCATCAGTCTAATGTGAAAGCTGTGTATTGAATAACTACAAATTTGATCAAATCCATAAGGTGTTTTATTTATGGCTTCAGAAATCCTTAATTAAAAGGGGACTTTGATTAGCAACAGACCTGGAAATAATTACACAAATGTGGTGCAGCTCAAGGAAATTGTATATCACACACTTGGGATGTTGGTTTGGTAAGTCATCTAATTTTCTTTGTCTTTTCTCTCTTGCCTGCAGACAATATCAGTTTCTCAGCACTGGGCAAGAGCACATCATTACTCTTGTGATGACGCCCCCTGTACTGGTGTTGTGTGCAGCATTCCTGAGATTATTACAGTTGGTGAAGATGGCAGGATCATTGTGTTCAGAGCCGACCAGGAAGGAGTGTTTCGAGTCATAGGTAAGATTAAAATTAAGATTTTGTAGCCAGACCAACATGCCACATTAAAATGTACACAGAATTAAATTAGCATAATATAATTCAGCATTTTGAAGTCATGTTGAATAAGCTGAGTGGTATAATGTGATAAACATATTGTACTGGACTGTTCAATCATTGCTAGAGAATGCAGACAGCAGCACAATTCATGCCGTGACTTACCTGAGGACAACAGAGATTTTGACGGTGAATTCTATCGGCCAGCTCAAGATATGGGATTTCAGACAACAGAGCAACTCACCATCCCAGATTCTCTCTCTGTAAGACATTCTCATTTCACATTTGTTAATGTTTATCTTTCTGTTGTGCTCTTTTCCAAGTGCACCTTATATGGGTTATTTTGATTCTAAGTCATTTTTATACGTTGTTTTCTTCTCAGGTCAGGGAATAGAGTTCCTCTGCACTGTGTGGACAGGCATCCTAACCAGCAGCACATTGTGGCCACTGGAGGCCAGGATGGCATGCTCTGTGTCTGGGATGTGAGACAAGGCAACAGTCCCTTCTCACTCATGGAGGCGCACTCTGCTGAAAGTAAGATTTCATTACTGATGTAGCTGGTAGAATAGTGACAGTGATTGGACACTTGAGTGGGCCTGGCTCTCAGATGGGATTACTCACCAAGCTATCTGGGTTAGCCAATGCATAACCCGAGCAAATAAAATGCAGATACTGTGTGTTAAGCCACTAAACGTCTTTGCTTTGTATTAAAGTCAGAGTGGAGACATTTTTGATGTAAGCATGGTATGACTGGTTAGGGTTGGAAAATGGTGTTACTTATTATGGGGACCTGAAGATTTACTCTTTGTGGCCAAACAACATCATTTACTTTGTATACTGAGCTTTCATATGAATGTGCCCCCATTCTTTGGTACATTTAATTGTGTATTATCAACTATGTGAAAAAAGTTTATTTATTTGTTGTTGTTTTTTTTTTTTGTTGGGTTTTTTTGCAACAACTTTTGACTTGTTTTTCATTGGTTTTCCGCACAGTGTGGGAGGTCCACTTTCACCCAACCAACCCAGACCATCTATTCACATGCTCAGAGGACGGCTCACTGCTGCACTGGGAGACTACCTCTCATTCAGATGTTCCCTCCTTCCTACAAGGCAAATCAAATTATTCTGTCTGGTATTCAGTTGTCCTTTCTTTTTTAAAGAAAGAACTTATGTGTTCTCAAAAACTGGCAATTCTTAAATGACAAAATTGTTTTTGTCAGTTAAACATTTGGCAATTTTAGAAATTCAGTGGTGGAATGTAACTAAATAAATTTACTCTTGCACTACACTACAGTTTTTACTGTACAGTAGGTACTTTGTCACTTGGCTTGTAGTTTCCAGTTTAGCCTGTCAGCGGTGACCTCTGGCCTCCCAGTCACCAAATTGTATCAGCAAACAGCTGCATCAGGAGTTGACAATTATGCATGGCAGTTATCTCATATGATTTGCTCTGTATTCATCATACAATATTTGGATCTATCATGCATTAGTCATCTAGCCACAGTTGGTACCTTTTGGTTAACAGAGTGACTTCAAAAACACTGACTCAGCTAGCGTGATAAAACAACAGACTTGCATCTTAAGAAAACTGTACAGCAACATAATACGAGTACAGTAATCAGAATAATCCTAACAAGGTTTATTATTGTGTTTCCAGGTGGCAGAAACAGCAGCATGATGTCTCGCAGTGCGATGGCCCCAGCTGGAGGGAACCAGTCCCTAATCAGTGCTTGGCTCAGTGGTGACTCTAGTAAAGGCCATCTGGAGGCCACTCACATACTGCCTAGCCAGACGCTGTCTGTTAACAGTTTGGATGTACTCGGACAGTGTCTTGTTTGCGGGACTGATGGAGAGGCTGTTTTTGTTAATAGACAGGTCCCAGTTTAGATAAGATGTGGATGATGATTTCAGTTTCTGTCACAACAAAGGTTTTAATGTCTCCTTTGATCATACAGAGTGCCACAAATGTTGTATGTTCACAGGTGTACTGGTGACATTTTTCTGTTGTACAATTCTTTATACACATTTTGCTGTTGCAGTGGTGGATTTTCATCACTCAGGGTTTTTGAAAATCACTCCAAGCACAGTATTTCAGCTCAACAGTACTTTTTATATGGCTATCATTTCAGACTGTTCTGAAACAAATTAATAAAAAGCCTTTTTACACAAGTCTTTTGGTTTTTTGTTCATACAGAAATGCAAGATTGATCATGCTTATGCTTCTTTATCCCATCATAATGGATCCAACACCAGCACCATATGGATTATGAGACACTGGGTTCCTGGACACAGACAACTGAAAGGCCCCCACCTTCCTATATAGGAGCGAGACTGAAAAGATTTTCTGTATATTTTTAGTCGTTTTGCATTTCTGTGGTCATTTCATACAGACATACGCGCCAATGTAGGAAAACCTCCTTTATATTTATCCGCCACTATATTTTGAAACTCCAGGCTTCACCCAAGGGACTTTTATTGTGAATTCGACAGTAACCGGATGTCAGTTGTGTTATGTGTGTGACTAACTTGTCGGTGTTGTACTTGTCATTCAGACATCCCAGGAATTCAACACGACTACGACCCAAGCAGCTCGGCACAACAAGGACTTTTTGGGTTAAAGTCGCGTCCTTGTGGCCGAGAAAGATCGAAGAAATATCTTTTGTTGTCAGAATAGGAAAGGTGTCGAAGAAAGTGGCAGCTACAGACACTGGTAAGTTGGCAGACACGGCTAACTGTGTCCAAGCTAGCAGGCTAACTCGGAAGCTGTTGTTGAATTAGCCTAGCAGTAGCAAATGGATGTATTTCACACGCAGGGCCGCGAAGATATCGCTGCGATGTTTGATTTTATGCAAAGCGAAATAAAGATAACCACAATTTGTAGCTCGTCGGTTGCTCAGTAGTGGAGATAATTAAGTAAATGTGACAAACAGCGATAGCTCTTTAGCATACTTGACGTATAAGAACCATAGTTAAAATACAGCTCTGTTAGCTCGGTTAGTTAACGGCGCTAACAAGTGGTCCTGCTGGGGAAGGTGTTATTTTTGGTGGCAGGTATCTCTAACTTACCTTAAAACACCATACACTAAGTTCAAAATAAACTCCTAGTAGAACAATAACATTAACAATTCTCACCAAAAGAGTCATAACATATTCCTTCTCATTGTCTTATTATTAGCTTTCCTAGAAGTATTGTCTGGTAGTATTGTTAGCATTTTCTGCTTTTCATTAGTCGTTAACGTATCGCTTATTATAATATTAGTCTTTATCTGATTGTTATTGCATTACTTAATATTACTTAGGTTGTTTGGTTTGTGCTGGCTGTATTGAATAAGCTAATACCAAAATTTTCTTAGGGATTAATGGACTATCTGTCTGTAAACTCCAAAAAGACGGCCTGACCAATTATAATATTCATATAACTAATATTTATCTGTTGGGATTTGTTAATTATTACTCTCTACATCTCATTTGTCCAACCTGTTATATAACTGGATGTCTGCTCATCAGAGATTTGGTTGATTACAGGTTTTGTCTGTTTCTTTGAGCGGCATGCTGATGTGAAGTCAGACATCAGAGACCCTTGCTACCCTCTGCTGCAACCCTGGACTGAGTAACACCCTTTTCATCTCCTTCATCATCATCATACATGTTCTTACATGAAGAGAGTGGAGAAACCCGAAAGATACAGACAGATGAGGCCCAAAACCTTCCCTGCCAGCAATTACAGTGGCAACAGTCAGCAAATGCTGCAGGAAATAAGGAACAGCCTGCGCAACCTGTCAAAACCCTCCGACCCACCAAAAATGGACATAGGTGGAGCTGCAAAAATGGTCCCTGAAGAACACAGGCATCAAGGGCGCAGCAGCAGCAACCCCAAAAACCCCTATCATAAGAAGGCCTTACAGGAAATTCGGGAATCTCTGTTACCTTATGCCAATGAATCCAATACTTCAGGACCTGAGGTGAACCAACACATGTCCCTGGAACCCCCGTGTACAGGGTTTGAGGAGGTGAGATGAGTGTTTGTGTTTTATTTGTCACCAGGACAAGTTGTTTTGAAGGACTGTAGAGGAATGTCATTCTATACATAACTCTGTAATCAAGAATAATCACGAGGCACGCTTTTTTTTTTAACAGAGTTATTTGGCAAATGACAAGTATGCAAAGTGGAATGACGAGCTTGTACGGTTAAGAACACAAAAGTATTTTCTTAGTTGTCAGTTGCAACTTGTTTTGAGCCTGTCCATTCAATCCAGGTATGAAATGGCACAGTATACACTAGAGTAGTGATCAGTTCTAAGAGATTAACTGTACAGTTTTTAGTTCGGGGGAAGAAATGCTTTTGCTAACATCTACCAACTATCAAATTCAGATCATCAGTTAGTTTATTAATTCTTTAGTTAAATGACAGAAAATTTATTACACAATTATTGTGATAATTCATTAATTATTTCAGATAATATGTAAAAAACAAATCTACTTCCAGCTTGTCTAATTTAAGGATTTGCTGCTTTTCCAGTTTTTATTTTATTGTATTATGTTTGTTTAACACAGAAACTCAATGGACAATGTAACCTCAGGCTCCAAGAAATATTTCAGTTTTTCGACATTTTATAAACTAATTCATTATTTGAGAAATTAATGTGCAAATTAGTAATTAATGAACATATCTGCATAGTTCTAATCCATTCAAATAAGCAGATAAAGCTTTGATTAATCCTGTATTCAATTTATTTACAGCTTGTTTCCATTTTGCTACACTTTGACTGCCTAAACAAGACAATGTTCTTTTGCCCCCAAGCCTCGCAGTGTGGCTATAGACTACATGGGTAAGCTGAGCTACCAGGACTCAATGAGGGACCAAATGGCTGTTGCCAACCCCAGCACTATGGGCCTGAAAGCTTCAGGTGTGTAAACTGTCCAGTGGGATTTAGTGCTGATTCCCCTCTTTTATTTTCCATCTTCCATCCATTCATTCTGCCATGTTTAACAACTGTTCTGGACCTTTATTAAAGAACAGTAAAGGGTAAGGAAGGCAGAGTCAAGTACACATGTTAACAAACCATGCCATAGAGGAATCAGTTTAAAAGATAATGGTTTTATACAACTTGGGCCTTACGTTCACAGTTTTACTATCATCTGGGAATGTGACTCTGGAATGAAAGAGTACTTTGGGTGGGTATATGTTTGAATTTTACAAATACAAATTGTTCAGTTACCTAATTCCATTTATTTTAATTTCACTTGGATTTTATTATTTCTTTTACGAGCATATGGTGCTATGGATAATGAGTGCTAAAATACTGTGAACACCATCAGTACAGAACAATTTTTGGTGGATAAGGTTTGTTGATTGTATCTCAAACAAGAATTTAAACACTACTTTGCATTATACTTTGAGTTCATCTGTGTTTAAACTTATATTACAGTATGATGCTTTAAAACAGATTGACTATTTGGGCTCTCCTTTACCTGGCAAAGATAGTGAAGATCAAAATGTTGCTCTGTTTTCATTTACTTATTTAATTTAACTTTTTGGTCCAGTGTTTGTGGATTTTTGTCCAAAGGTTCTAATTGATGCTTCATTTCCAGTGAACAAATTTTTTTTGATGATATTTTTAAATTACTTTTGTATCTGTAGGTGCTTCCCATATGCAGTCATCTGTGCTGAGGAGGCCGAGCTGGAAAGGCTCTAAAGAGTCTTTGGCCCCCCGAATGTATTGCTCTGACAACACTGGACCATCTCCTGCCTTCCCACAGGGTCACCCTGCTACCAGCCAGAGGATCAACCCACCACTGCCACCTCAGGTGCGCAGTGTCACACCTCCACCAAACCGCAGTACCATGCCTCCTGCAACATCCTGGGACAACAATCCATCAACCAAGCGTTACTCTGGCAACATGGATTATCTTGTGCCCCGCATTTCTCCAGTACCCCAGGGGGCCTGGCCTGATGGGTACCCAGCCTCAGCTCCTCAGAATCAGCATGGGATCAGCCCAGTGCCTGTGGGCCACCAGCCCATCATAATGCAAAGCTCTGGGGGGAATAAGTTCAATTTCCCCACCAGCTGGTCACATAATGGCTCCCCTCAGCCAGACTACATGGCGGGAGGTGGCAGGCAACCCCCTCCCCCATACCCAGTCAACCAGAGCAGCCGACACAGTCCCATTGACCAGCAGATGCAAGCAGGTGGACCTGCATCATCTCCCTCTTATGTCAATGGTGGAAACATCCCTCAGTCTATGATGGTTCCCAACCAGAATAGTCACAATCTTGACATGTGTAACATAGGCCCTCCTCAGTCCTGGTCCCAGCCCCCTCTAGTCCCTAATCAGTCACAGTCTTCCTCTGGCAATGGCAGCAACCAGGATCTGTCCCCATCATGGCAGCACAACATGCCAGTCCGCTCCAACTCCTTCAGCAACTCACAGTTGAACGGCAGACCGACCCACCCAGTAAGCTCCCAGCCCTCTGCCACTACAGTCACTGCCATCACCCAGGCTCCCATTTTGCAGCCAGTCAAAAGCATGCGTGTCCAAAAACCTGAGGTACAAACTGCTGTTGCACCCACACACCCTCCATGGATGCAACAGGCTCCGCCGTCTCTGGCTGCACCTGCCTACTCAGAATCCTCAGCCCCTGTCCCTCAGATCAGTGTCGTAGCAGAGGCACCCAGCTACCAGGGTCCTCCTCCACCCTACCCTAAGCACCTCATCCCGCAGGCATCTGCACCCTGCCCCCCGTCATACGATTCAGGGGCCAATAAGCACAACTCAGGTAGGGAGGAGTCCCCCGAGGAGGAGGTCAATGGTGGTGATAGCTCCAGAGACAAGACAGAAAGCCCCAAAAGCACTGCAGCACCAGAGAAGGAGAAGAAGCAGATTACAACATCTCCTGTTCCTGTGCGTCGTAATAAGAAAGACGAAGAGCGGAGGGGGGAGTCTGGAAGAGTTGCGCTGTACTCCCCTCAGGCCTTCAAGTTCTTCATGGAGCAACATGTGGAGAACATTTTAAAGAACCATCAGCAGCGGATTCGGAGGAGGAAGCAGCTGGAAAGTGAAATGCAAAGGGTGAGAAGAAATTAGTAACAACATAGGTGGAAGGATTTTCTTAATTAATTGACCAGTTATAGATGCAGCTCTTTGACCTTTTGCTATTTTCCAACCTTTTATCATCATCACTATATTATCTACCTTTGAGATGTCTTTTTCATGCTGTTTGTTTTCTTAGCTTTTTCTTCCTTTCTCTTCTCGCTGTCACTAACAGCCGATCTAACAGGTAAAAGTATCTCTGCTGACCTGTGACACAGAATAGTCCACACACATCAGTTATTCAAGTAAGCTGTTGTTGAGAGACTGCTCTTTGTATTTTACATGTACTTCATATTCTGAAAGCATGTTTGCCCCTGTGGCTGAAGGAAATGCATGCCACTCCATGATCACCATCTCATTGATAATGCCACTGCTTGTGCAGTTTTGCTAAAAAGGATATTGATAATGCACTGAAAATGTATTTATTTTTTCCATTTTACTTTAATTGCATTGATTTTTCACAGTTGATTCTCCTAATGCCAGTTTATATCTAACCAGGAATATGTGTGTATGTGTAGATCTTTGTTGACATTCTGATCATATCATTCTCTTTTAAATCACTTTTGACTCTGTCTTCTGCTCAGGTGGGTCTGTCTCTAGAAGCCCAGGAGCAGATGCGTATGATGCTCTGTCAGAAAGAGTCCAACTACATCCGGCTAAAGCGGGCCAAGATGGATAAGTCCATGTTCAAACGAATCAAGACCCTTGGTATCGGAGCCTTTGGTGAGGTGTGTTTGGCCAGAAAAGAGGATACAGGATCATTGTATGCAATGAAAACACTTCGTAAGAAAGATGTGCTGCTGAGGAACCAGGTGGCCCACGTCAAGGCTGAGAGGGACATCCTGGCTGAGGCTGACAACGAGTGGGTGGTGCGTCTCTATTACTCTTTCCAAGACAAGGATAATCTGTACTTTGTCATGGAGTACATCCCTGGAGGGGACATGATGAGCCTTCTCATTCGGCTCGGCATCTTCAAAGAAGAGCTGGCTCAGTTTTATATCGCAGAGCTCACCTGTGCCGTGGAGAGCGTCCACAAGATGGGCTTCATCCACCGGGACATCAAGCCTGATAACATCCTCATAGACCGAGATGGACACATAAAGCTGACAGACTTTGGCCTTTGCACTGGCTTCCGCTGGACGCATGACTCCAAATATTACCAGAGTGGTTGGTGTCACTATTTATCAACTGTTAAATTCACCCAGAAATCTGCAGTAGATACCTTGAGCTCTCAAATACAAGCATGTTGTAAAATGATGGCTGTAAGGAAAAAAGGGAACTAAAACTTACTTATATAAATAAGCAACAATTAAACAAATGCGTTCAGTTACAGTCAGAAAAGACAAAAACAAAACGGCTAATCCTCACATCAGAATCAGTTCTGGTTAATTTTATGTGAAGTAACTAATGATTTCAGCTGCACCATCATTAGCAGCCCCATCCTCACTGTCTTAAATTGGCAGGGCACAATGCCACTTAGTACTAATGGTATGAAGAAGTCTAATTGTGTTGTGTTGATGTGTATACTAAATTGATGATAGCATCTGTCAAAAAGTACACAGTCAGTATGCAGGGCACTAGTCTTTCAGAGTCCATGTGGTTTATATTGCAACAAACTTTGTGAAGGTTATAAAGTCATCAGCAGAAGACAGAGAATCTGTAATCTAACTTGGAGTTTCTGTCTTCTGACAAAGGTATAGTCAAATTACTCTGCTGATGAACATAATTAGATATTTGATTATTGGCAGTTTCAATCCAAAAATAATGTTTGGTTTTCTAAAATCTTGGAACCCCTCAGACACATTGAGAAGTCATATGCATTGGATATCTTGGACATCATGAAACTGCTATACAGTATGCAGGGCAGAAACACTCAGCTGATCGGTTTAATAAGCAAAGCAATCAGCATTGTCCTTTGTGACCCATATCCAGGGGACCACATGAGGCAGGACAGTATGGACTTCAGTAAGGAATGGGAGGACCCGGCTAACTGCCGCTGTACAGACCGTCTGAAGCCTCTGGAGAGGAGACAGGCCCGGCAGCACCAGCGCTGTTTGGCTCACTCACTGGTGGGGACACCCAACTACATAGCACCTGAAGTGCTGCTCCGAACAGGTACGATAGGGCAGAGAGGAACACTGAATTTTATAACGGCAACAGAGAAATGGTATTTAATGTGGGCCGGTTGTGTCAGTGTTGGGGCGATACTGATCATATCTCAAATATGATATTTGTAAAATATGATTTGAATTTCTTTTGGTTTCAGATTTCTGATCAGATAAAAAGGAAAGAACAAAACTAAGACCTTTAGCTGAAAGAATGCATAGATAAGAATCTGGAATCAGTGAATGATTGCCATTTTTGCTTTACAAATGAAAAAAATAATGATCAAAAGAATGGCAGACTGATTTTCTGTCTATTAATCAGTTGATCAGCATGCAGTCTCAGCTGTACAGAGATTTTATAAGCTACCGCTGATAGATATTACTATCCTTGGTCTGTCACTATCCACAAAAATAAAATTAGAAACTAGAGCACCAAAGCAAGCAGACTTTGTAACCAAATACAACATTGACTAGAGGTTTTAAAACCCTCCTGAGAGATTGTTTTTGTTGTTGCAAAGATGACTGGTGTAAACCTTTCTTTAATCTTCTCCAGGATACACCCAGCTCTGTGATTGGTGGAGCGTCGGTGTCATCTTGTATGAAATGGTTGTTGGACAACCTCCCTTCTTAGCAAACACACCCCTGGAGACACAGCTAAAGGTATGTGAGGCACCTGCACTGAAATGTTATGCAGCTACAGAATTCATTCTTTCTTAATGTCAACATTCTGTTGAAACCAGGTGATAAACTGGAAGAGCACGCTGCATATTCCTCTGCTGGCTAAGCTCAGCCCCGAGGCGTCAGATCTCATAGTTAAACTGTGTCGAGGCCCTGAGGACCGCCTTGGTAAGAACGGTGCGGACGAAATCAAAGCTCATCCTTTCTTCAAAACAATCAACTTCTCAAGTGACCTGAGGCAGCAGGTGGCACCGTACATCCCCACCATCGCCCACTCCACGGACACCTCCAACTTTGACCCAGTGGACCCAGATAAACTTTGGAGCAATGACAGTGATGGGGGGGACAACCACAACGACACCCTCAATGGCTGGTTCCGCAATGGCAAACACCCCGAACATGCATTCTACGAGTTCACCTTCCGCCGCTTCTTCGATGACAACGGCCACCCATACAGCTGCCCCAAACCCATTGAGTATGAGGGCTATAATGAGGACGAGGCGGACTCAGAGGGCCCGGGGCAAGAAGCATGCTCAGCGCCACAGGGCCGAGACCTGGTCTATGTGTAGCACCTGAGGTCAGCTCAGCTGCCTAATGAGTTTGTGGCCCGTGTGTGTGTGTGTGTGTGTGTGAGAGAGAAAGCGGTTGCAACGGTACAGCATTTAAAACCTTGATCATAGGAAAATGAGTTTTTTATAAAAAAAAAAAAGTTTTTAGGAGCAGTCAGAACACTGCAGCACAAAATCACATTAATCTTTTTTGTTTTGTTTTGAAACAAAAAGAAACTACAAGAAAAGGAATAGTTTGACATCTTGATAAATGATCTTATACCTGTGTAGCGCTTTTTTTTTTTTTTTTTTTTCATTGCGGCACACTCAGTGCTTTCACACTATTTGTCCATTCACACATTCACACACAGGTAATATCACTGGTAGCAACTGGTGGTTCAGTGTCTTGCTCAAGGACACTTCGACATGTGGACTGGAGAAGCTGGGAACTGAACCGCCAGCTTTCCAGTTAGGAGACAACCCTGCTCTACCTCCTGAGCCACAGCTTCCCCAAAGCTTTGGGAAAGCTTTACATAAGAAGCCACTGCCACACATATTTATACAGTAAATTTGAAGGCACAGCCAGCAGCAGGTTAGCTTAGCTTCACATAAAGATTTGAAAAGGGGAAACGGCTTCCCTGGCATCCAAATGTAACAAAATCTCCAATGCTCAAGTTAATTAATGCATTACAGCTGGGTCTCCAACTAAGAATTATTTTCCTTTCAGATTAATTGTTTTGTATATATAATATCACAAAATACTGGGTTTCCCTGCCATAGAAAGGTTAGGGGCAGCACCTAAGTGTTTTTGCAGAGCACCTTAAGCTGAATGAACATAAAAAGTCCTTTAGGAGACGTCAGAATGAATGTATGCTAAAAAATTATGTGTGCTGAAAAAAAAACTTTCATGGCAACACGATGCTTCTGCTGTGCCCCCTGGTGGTCCCCGAAGGCATAGCAAGTAGTCCCTGACCATGTGTTCAGTAATGTAGTTTCACTGTAGGGTTTATAAAAAAAATAAATTGTTGCATGAGAATAATCAAAATCATTTAAATTTATAACACTTATAAAGGTCAAGGATTAAAATAGATTTCAGGATTAAAATAGTGCCCACCCGGTCTATCCACCCCACAATTGTCCTCAGGCTACTTCTTAGTGAGAATAGTGGCCCCTGGGTCACAACTTGTTGAAAATCACCATAGAACAGTAATTATTTTAATTTGGGTTTACTATCAGGTTTGTTGAACAGTTAAGCTTTGTATTGAAGAAACAGTCTGGCACATAACTCCTCTTAAAACTCAAACTTTTCATTTTTATTCTGTGGTCTATGTATGGATCAGACAAAATACAACATGTTACTGAGTTTTAGAGGTGCTGAGGTGCTGGCAGACAGATTTATCTTTAGACCGTACCAGGCTAGTTGTTTCACCTTGTTTCTAGTGTTTATGCTAAGCTAAGCTAAGCAGCTGCTGGCAGTAGCTTCATACTTACAGACACAAGAGTGGTATCGATCTTTTCATCTAACCTTTGGCAGGGAATGGAATAGGCGTTTCCCAAAATGTTGAACATTTCCTTTAATGTGTGGAGGGTACACTGTATGATGTATGCTGCCTGAAAAACCTCCAGAAGAACAGAAAGCAGAAAAACATCAGGGTCCTCTCTTTGATGACTTATTGCAAAGCCCCTCAAAACCTTAATTTATTTAAGAAAATTGTAACTGGTGATGCTAGTGTACATGTTGCTTGAGTGTGGGAATTCTTGTTGGAATTGCATTTATTGGTTAAAAAACATCTTAATTTATATTTTAATATCTTATGCAGTGGGCGGGAGGGTAGTGTTGTGACTCAGAAATTTGCAGGGATAAAATATTCTAATTATTCATTTCTGTGCCTTTTTGATCTTTTCTGTTGTCTTTCACCAAATATAAAGAGGGTTAATAATCAGACTGGCATTTTAAAATTTGAGTAGCAGTAGTGTGATTGAACTACAGTAGATTTGTTTTATTTTTCTAATTTATACCTAAAATGTATTTATAAATTAAGTTGTACACAGTTGATGTAAATATTTTCTCTTCCCTGTCAGCTGATTTTTTTTTTCCTACCCCATTAGGGCAGGACCTCTCAGAGTGCACCACTGCTGCCTTTTGTGTACTTTTTGTTTCTTGTGTACCCAACAACATTAATTCACAGGATTCCAAATTGATGTGACACCTTTCATTTAACTTACTTATTGCCATTCAGACTTAATGCTTGTCTCTCAACCAAAGCACTAAAGAGGTGGGTTTGACCTTTTCTTTTTAAAATAACCCACGTTTAGAAAATAGCAATCACAACATATTGTGATTGTGTATCAATATGGTGATATCACACTATCTATCAGCCAGAAACGCCTTGCTTGTCTGGTTCATCTTACACTAAAGTAATGTGTGTAAGGACCTGGGGAACTTTTAAACCCAGCTTCTTAAAAGTAATTTCCTTACTTCTTGTCAACAGCCAACTGTTGTGTGTTGAGTTTTTGTGCATCAGTACTGACAACAAAAAAGGAAAACTGGATTGCGGATTGATAGACTGACATGGGAGAGGACTGCTCTCTATCACATATCATGAGGATGATTTTGTAACCCACTGTATCTTTGTTTTTGTTTAGAAAAGATTACTGAATGTAGTTATTATGGACTTAATGGTGACCACTGGCATTCTGCACTGGTTTTGTGTTTTCATTGTAAGTGAGAGAATTTTATTTTTGTGTACATTATTGTTTCTGGGACGTTTTGGTACAGGGAAGAGGGTGATAAATAAAGAATGTCAAGAGCAAAACATGCTTTAATATTCCCATGTCGAAACAGACAGTTTTACAATTAAGGATTATTTTCATTATCAAATTCAATATCTCAATTATTTTCCCAGGTAATCAATAAATACTGCATAAGCACATGTAGCTAAATGCCCAGAAGTGTTCTAAAACCAAAGTTACGCCACACATCTGGGTAATTAGAATGTTTTTTTTTTTTTTTATTTAGAAGCATATCACCAATTTTCCTTGGGGTGAACTGTGCTGTTCCTGTGGCACACACTCCATTGGTGGACTATTGTTTACGAAAAGACTGGACATCACAGCGCGGTAAGTCTTGTTTTCTAACATGACGAACCTTTCGCATGATTACTCAAATCACGAGAAGAAACGGCTGTCATTTGTTTATAGCAGGACAGCTTTCTATTCTGTACATCCCACTAGCTGATATGCTAATGTTAGCTAGCATTAGTATCTGATGCTGTAAAACGCGCCAAATTCAGTTTACTAAGGGTCCTGAAGTGTGGTTACACAGCTCAGTGACGTGTTTGCACAACTGATACATTTAAATAACTTCCATACAAAAGTTCTCCTTACGTTTTTGTAGTGTATATGTTTTAGAAAAGTTCGTGAACGTGTTATTTCCCAACACGTTGATTCACTGAGGTCGCTAACCTGCCAGTTGCACAGATTGGACTAACACCACTTCATAAACTCAGCAAAACCTCAAACGAACTCCTTAGCGAAACGATTTTATTTAAATTGCTGGTGACTATTTCAGTCTGAATCTAGAGCAACTACCAGGGTATACAGTTATTTCTCCAGGTCGTTTCATACAGATAAAAGCTTCTGTCCATCATGTAAACAGTTTTATCTCGTCTGCCATGAAAAAAAAGATGCTGGCCAATGATGATTTTAGCCACCAGAGGGCACCAAAGTGTTTATATTTTTCTCTGACAGTAGAGACCTAAGATGGGAACCAGTAAACAGGCCCAGTGATCCAGTTCATTATGACCTGATGTGCACAATCATGATGAGATTTACCACACAGAGAGTTAATATATTTTGGTGTTTTATACTAACAAGAAATGATCATGTGTGGCAGGAAACTACAGATAAGTGAGTAATTTATATATACAAATTAATTTTTAGAGTGGGGTTATTACTTATTATTACTCAACTTTTTTTTTGCTCTCTATCCTAGCCATGAATAGTTACTTTATTTCTGTTGTTAATTGCAAAAGTGGAATTAGAAGAGGAAATTGAAGCCTACTGCCACACACATTTCAGACTTAATGGCCAATTCATTTTTTTTTTAAACAAAATAATTTGTAATGTGGTGACACATGCTGAGTATGACAATAACCCATTAAAAACCACATGAATTCTGATCCCACCACTCTGACAGTGGCTGCATGGATTGAATATGAAACTGATCAAGGGCCACATATGCAAATTTGGGCCACTTTCTTAATGTGAACATAAAGATTATGTCCCAAAAATAAGCTCTGGAGCCTTTGCTAATATTCTTCACTTTTTACAATTTATCATCATTGCACTAACTTCCTGTCCCCTTGTTTATACAAAACAGAGCCATCATTTGTACTCAACTGTTTTTCTTTCTGTAGATATGAAAATATCTGCAGTGAAGACAGACTATGGTCGACACTGGTGAGTCTATTTTGTGAAAGACTGACAACATTGACCATTTTGACCTGCACATTTAGGAACCAACCATAGTCCAGAAACCACAAGTATTCGGTTGTCGAATACTCTGATTAGTTTCTCGCTTAACTGACAAATTGCTTTGTCTGCACAATGCCATGAAAACTTTTCATAATTTTTCCGGAGTCAAAAACGCATCCTCAAATGGGTTGTTTTGTGAAACCACAAAATATTCATTTTACAATGAGGCACAAACAAATAGCAGTATATGCTCACATTTAATGAGCTGGAACCAGTGGCTGTTTGGCATTTTTGCTTAAAAAAATATCAAAAATGATATCTGAATAGTTCCCATCATCAGCTAGTCCATTAATCGTTGCAGCTCTACTTTGATTCATCAGTGAAATGGTTTGTGGAGAAAATAAATAAGAGACTGGGCAAATAGTGGAAGTGTGACCAAACCCATACTCAAGAGTGCTGTCACTCTCCCTCTGAAATTATAAAAACACAGAAGGGGACTAATGTGGATGAAAGTACATCCAACATGTATGTTTGTTCTGAAACGGGAACAAAGTCAGAAGAGATGGTGAGCAGAGGCCATTGAGCACTGAAGTTGTCTTCATACCATACTGTAGATGGACAAGAGTCGCCACTTCCCTCCACTATGCAACAGTGAAGCCAAAATATTGTGAATACAGCGGCTGCCATCTGGCAACCAGCATTTGCACAATAGCAACAAAAACAGGGGTGACAGCGTCAGACCGGCAATCAAAGCTGTCAAATCATCTGAAATATACCCGTTTTATATAATCAAGCAACTTATTAAAATTAAACCTACCGGATATAACTTGTAATCAGTGTTTTTAGTTCAGCCGATGTCACATCTGCTAACATGGATGGAGCATCACGTTATGACCCTGTAATGCAACCAGCCATCAACTCAGTGGTTTCACTTCTGGAGCTGTTGTGTTGTCCATACAGTCTGTGGTTCATACCAGAAAAAATAGATAAATCAGGATCACAGCCACTCACTTTTGCTTTTCTTCCCAAGCCTCAAATTTTTATAAAATCTGCTTAGTGTCAGGCTGAGATAGTAAACGCCACACTGGACATCATTGAGGACAAACAAGGTAACTTAAACAGGCTTAATTTTAATGGATCTGCAAAATTGTTTGAATCTCCAAAGAGAACTTCTGTACCTCCCGCCCAGTTACCCAGTGGCAAACGTTACAGAAATGCTTCCAACCCAAAGAAATCTGCATGCAGGAAGGAAAAAAAAAAAAAGCCCAAACAAGGAAAATAAAAGTAAAATAAATCATACAGATAAAAATAAAACATCAATAAACAGTATATACTGTAAAATGCCATTCTCTTGGCTGGAGGAGAAATTCAAACCTTTCTGCTTCAGTTTGAACAAACAGATTATTAAACTAATTTTATTGGGTGAATGTGGCTCCGCCCACCACACAGCCCCAGCCCCTGTCTTCCATATAAGGCACAGGACAAAATAAACCCCCACTTACAAAAAGAAGCCAGCCACGCCTCTGTCACTTGGTAACAAATTGTAAAGGACCAAATACAGTTAGACAACAGAAACCCCACTAAGTGTACAAAATGTTAATCCTACATTTGTCTTTTTTGTTTGATTTTTATCTTGATTTCCTCTGAATGAAAGTGAATGCTGTGGGTGGGGAAGGGGTTAAGGGTGGCGAGGGGGCAGTGAGGGTGTCCAACCAGGTGAGCTCAGGCAAAGGAAATATTAAAAATATGAGCTTGTTGTTTCACACTTTTTGTACAGCCTTTAAAACAAAAGACAAGAAACGTGACTGGATTTCTCTTTTTATCAGAAATAAAAATGATCATCAGATGGAGAGTGGAAGAATATGGAGGAGAAGGGATTAGACAAGTGAAGTGGTTTATTTTTTTACTCTGATAAAGAGACAGTGTCAGTGTGTAAGAAAACTTATGAGACAGGTTAGAAGGTGAGAAAGTTAGGAGTTAGCAGTTAGAATGAGAGTATGTGTGTGTGTGTGCGTGTGTCTGTGTGCTTTAGTGTAAGTGAAAGAGTTGTTGTTGTTGTTGTTGTTGTTCAACTGCAGCACTTGCTCTTCCAGCCTGTGACTCCACCTCCACTGCTGATGTCAACATTTTCACTGTTGGGCTCTTTTACAGGCGTCTGAATAACACAACAAAAAAAAACAATGCATGCTATTAAATACATGAGAAAAATCATGGTACTGTGAATAATTCTGCACAGAAAGTCCAAATAACATTGTGTCAGTGAAAACTTCGACAAGAGCCATTTAACATTTTTCACAACAACGATGTGACTAAAATGAAAAGTTTGAAAACAAGAACTACCGTAAAATCCGGACTATTGAGCGCACCTGACTATAAGCCGCACCCACTAAATTTAAGAAGAAGAAAAAAATTTGTACATATATACACATACAGTGCCTGTAACCGGGCTGGTTGACAAAATCGTCTCACCATCGATTCATTGATGCCAAGCTTACATGCAGCAGCTCTATTTCCTTCTTCGACAGCCAGCTCAATCGCCTTTAACTTGAAAGCTGCATCATATGCATTTCTTCCTGCGTTTTCCATGATGAGGGTGTGTGCATGAAGCGCAAAATGACTGATCTGAAGAATTTAGTGAGTGCATTTGATTTAATTCGAACACTTTCATTGGTCCACTGTGACCTGTTTGGTAATTTCATTGGTCTGATGTGACGAGGCTAAATGTATTGGCGGCATGAAGCTGGTTAGCCCATAAAAATCCATAAATTAGCCGCATCACTGTTTAAGCCGCAGGGTTCAAAGCGTGTGAAAAAAGTAGCGGCTTATAGTCCAGATTTTACGGTATGCTGAATTTCTTTGTTATTGAATAAAAACTAAATTATACTGTGACGGATGAACGGACAAGAATACCATAAACTGTAGCTCCCAATAAGTAAAAAATAAACACAGGTTGAGGAACCGCTAAAGGTTCTTATTCCCAGGGAAAGTTCCTCTGGTCGAAACAGGGCTTTAATTACTAAATGTATCCCAGCAATATCAATCAATCAAACTAGATAGTGCTAGCGTTTGGGGAGTGGAAACCTCTGTGGAAGGATCCTTCACATCCTCTGCTCAGCTGTGAGTGTGTATGAGAGTATGCAGTCCCCCACTCTAAATTGACTGACAGTGCAAAATACAGCGGAAAAGCAAAGGACGGTCCATGTCAATCCATGAGGTTACACCAGGTGAGGGCTAAGGGAAGCACGGTGTATACTACTCCTTAGGTTCTGACAGCACAAATGCAGCTATGAAGTGCAGCTGGAACACCAGCATCTTCGCTGACAGACCACTGTGCTCTGATTGAGATGTAGCTGCCTGCTAATAGTGCTAGCTTGGTCAGATACTGAGTACTCACATCACTGAAAATGATAACAGGTTTGAGAAAAAAAAAAAAATCATAATTTAGCACAAACTAATTTAGTCACACAGACGGCACACGCACCTTTCTGAGGATGTCTTCTGCTAACGTGAGGAAAGCCTTCTCGATGTTGATGTTAGCCTTAGCGCTCGTCTCAAAAAACCTAATGCCGTGTTCCCTCGCAATCTGTGGAGAAGAAAGCAGAGCAAGTGACAACGATAAGTGTTCAAAAATAAAGTGGCTCACTGATTACTGATCACTAAAGCTGATTCTGATTCAATACTGATCAGGTATCGCTGGTGTTACTAACTCAAACACACACACACAGTTTATGTTTCGTAGTCCATGGGGACTTTACATTGACTTACATGCATTTCCTGTAGACTAACCCTAACCCTGACCTTAACCTAACATCATCCTAACCCTAAACCATGTTGCCACCCTAAAAAATTCAATTTTTTGCCCATGGGGACCTCAATTTAGGTCCCCACTGTGAAATGGGTCCTCATGAGTTGGTATGGAGTCAGGAAGAAGTCCCCATGTAGCAGGAAAAACACGTCCACACACACACACACACACACACACACACACACACCATTCAAAGCAGGTAGTTGTGTGTATGAGAAAGTGGACCTGTATCTGATGTTGCTAAATCTGCAAAGTGACTAGTCAGAGCTCATAAAGCCCTGTAGACCCACACGTGTTTTCACTTGTTCTGGCCGATTAGATCTTTGCTTGGATAGAACCGGTGCATTGTCTGATTTCTCCAAGTTGCCTAGAAATGTAGATGCAATTCTGTGTCACACACTGTATGTTTTCGGTGAACTCACACCTTAAAGTAACTGCTGAGTCAAAAATGTGTTTATAGTCTGTGCTTATATTTACTTCACTGTGCAGAATGATGTACATCTAAGTAAAACAAAAAACTAACTAATGCAGCCTAATATACCGGCCCTGCGATAAATCCTCCTTCATGAATCTGATAATGTTCAGTTTCTTATTGAAACAGTTTTCAGAGTTGTTGATAAACAGCAGCTTATTGCAGAGTCCCTATAGAAGCACTGTTTTTAGTGGAAGTTTTAGGCCGCAAGTTCCAATACCAATATTAAATCTGTTCTTTATGAACCTTCTCTGAATGTAACTATCAATGTGATAATCTGTTACGGTTTTCCAGCTATTTATTTTCCAGGTATTATATTTTCTGAGTGTTGAATTAGCCCTGAGGAAATGGTGTTTTCATGTAAAAGCAAGCCTGTTTTCAGCATGTCATGTTGTCAGAGTGAAAAGATGCAACTGCAATGGGATTAACTGCTGCAGACTTAAAAGAAAAATAAGCCTGAATTTGACATGTAGATCCAAAGCAGCGGCAACTAATCAGCTAATCTGGGACCTTAGTGACGAAGGGCCATTTATAGCTGCAGTAGACTGCACAATCTCACCTGCTCCCCCTTGGCTTTTGGTACGACCCTCTTGTCTTCCATGTCACACTTGTTGCCTAGCAACATCCTCTCAACATCCTCATTTGCATGCTGAAAAAACAAAGATGAAAGAGAAGATTATTATATTAGTTCTTCACATTAACCCACATTGAACTGGCATATGGTTGTTTTGACTCATTAGCATTTGGAATGGATCCCATAAGCCTATCAGTCAGTCAGCAGTTAAGGTCATTAACATGCTTTGCATCTAGAAGTAATTTAATCTGTCCATCTGAGGAATG
>NW_018127943.1:740749-756859 GCF_001952655.1 Monopterus albus | reverse complement strand
AGTGATTGGTTGATTAATCAGTTATTCATCTGACAGAAAATTAATGAACCATTTTTATCATTTAATAACTTTAGTCATTGAAAAAAATTACAAATAAAACAATTTAATTACAATATTAAAAAACAATGGGAACATTTTTGCTTGAAACATTTCACAGTTAACTGTTTAGTGCACCTGTTACCCGTTAATTCACTAATCATCAGCTAACTAATTGTTTCTGCTCTATCAATTTGACCTCTTCAGGCCTGTAAAAATATCAGTTAACCTATTTATCCACACAGACGCATCTAGCTCTGACAGGGTGGGCTCAGCAGCAGGACAAACTGACCATATGTTACAGACAGCTTCTTTTATCTGATAACCACCTGATCATTTTGAAATATCCAGCCTGCAGAAGACTGTCACTAAATGTTGCTTACTGTGGGCCACACTTTCTCACCCTTATGACCTTATATCCAACAACACAGAAGCAGTCTCTGAAGAAACTATTTTTTTGTATATGCGCCAGGCGAGTAATTTTCAGTAGAACGAATGGGAGCCATTTTGTAATCTAGTATCCAGCTCTCATTAAGCAGTCTATGCTCTAGACACGTCTACCCCATCCTGGTAATGATTTTTAAGTAAAACTGAAATTTTTTAAAACCAGAAACATGCCTCTCTCTCATCATCTAGAGCATATTTAATTGAACCGCTGGCTCTGCTGAATATGAAGGGGTAAAATATCACAGACGGATGCATACAGACATCTGGCTTGTCTGGCTAGTTAGCCATGTTGGCTGCATTCCCTCTCTCATTATGTCAAAGATAAAATAAATGTAAAGGAGTGCTAACACACAGCTCTCTAAAACCCTTTGACAGGTATCATTCAGCCACACTGTGCTCTAGTGGCTGAGCCTGGGGGCACTGTGTGTTTTACCTCATCAATGTTGCGAAGCCATTTGCTGATGTTTTCGAAGCTCTTGGCATTGGTGATGTCGTAGACCAGCATGATGCCCATGGCTCCTCTGTAGTAGGAGGTGGTGATGGTGTGGAACCGTTCCTGGCCTGCTGTGTCCCTAAACACACACAAACAAGAGATTAGTTTGTATTTGCGGTTTTCTTGTCTTAAAAAAAAAAAAATAAATAAAACTCTTGAGACCCAGAGAAACAATTATTTTAAAAACCTGTACTCCACTTAAAAAGCCTGCTGAGCCATTGAGCTAGGGACACACACACACACACACACACACACACACACTAAAATCCACCACAGGCTAAACATGACCCTCACATACAGTCGTGAAAAAATTAGGACACCCTTTGAAAGCATGTGTATTTTGTAACATGTTTTAATATATGGTTATTTATTTAATGTACACCCTATTAAAATGTGATTTGAGCCATTTTAAGAGGGCATACATGTGAGGGTGTGCTATCTTTTTCCTCAGAATAGGCATTTTTGTAGAATTACATTTACAGAAGATCTTGAAAACAATTTTCTTCAGTTTTACTTGTTTAGTTGTATTCCTTAAATCTCTGTATTGTTAAAATTGAGATTAAATAACCATATATTAAAACATGTTACAAAATACACATGCTTTCAAAGGGTGTCCTAATTTTTTCACATGACTGTATCTACACTAGCATGCACCTCAGCTTGACATTTTACTACTGAGGGATAGCCTGCCAACATCCATCCGTCACTGCTGAAAAAGCAGCCCAGGAGCACCAAACCTACACATACAAAGGTTTTCATACCATAGTCTTTAAAACTTACTCTACCCAATTTAATTTCAACCCAGAGGGTCTAGTGTAACATCTTCCAATATCTCGTTTTATCCAGCCAACAGTGTCCTGACATTTGAGAGTTTGTAATCGGCAGATATTTAGCATTTTACTTTACAAATGACCAAAACAATTGTTCAGAAAAATATAACCATTAATTTTCTGCAGATTGATTGAGTACCTGCTGCAGCCCTATATACTTTCTTATTAAATGGATTAAAATGTTCAGTATTCGTGTGATAAAGTGCTGCTATTTCGTGTTTTGTAAAATAAAATGTTTAAAAACCGTTTTATTTCCGCTGGGGAAAATCAGCTGTTGCAGCACACCCCCTGATGGACTGATACCATCTCCTGTTCCAACACATTTCTGGGCTGGAGGGAAGTATGTCACACAGATGTTTCACTGTGATGTAACAAGACTCAAGCAGAACAGGTCACACTGAAATATGAATCTCACAGTCACTTCTGCTTGAATACAAGTACATACAGAGCCTTCCTTGGCATGGGTCCACAAATGAAAACGCACATCTCCGACTCACCAGATCTGTAGTTTGATCTTCTTTCCTTGTAATTCAACTGTTTTAATCTTGAAGTCTATTCCTGTAAATAAAAAACAAACATATTATAATAGCATACATCTATAAAGTGTATATATAAAAGGAGGCTTACAAACAGATTTTGGCACTGATGCAAACAGAGAGAAATAAAAACCCAGTGAGGAAAACTGATACAACTAGAGATTAAAAAGGACATTCAAGAGAGCAAAATGGAAAGTGAATGACAACTGTTTCCAGAAAGACAAACATTCTTTCTTCCTGATTCTACAGTGTCATGCTCAGACCTATCGGCAGCAGCTGAGTAACAATGGGTACAGACACCAGGTTACTGGAAGAAATCCGGCAGGGAACTACGTTTCTATGCACTGCAATAACCTACTGTAGACTCAATCCATTAATCAATTATCTAAGTAGTTGCTGTTTAACTTATCTATACCGCTTATTCCTGAATAGGGTCATGGGAAGGCTGTCCCAGCTGACATTGGGTGAGAAGCGGGAGAATAGGAGGTACAACCTGGACAGATCACAAGTCTATTACAGGTAATCAAGATTAGCTTTGTCATAACAGTAAAAGTACAGAGATGGCCAGTTATAATATGCAGTTCATCACCCATTTTCACTTTTGGCCAACAAGCATAGTTCCTGTTAACTACCAAGCTGTCAGCTCTGCTGTGGTCAGAAAGTGTGGTTTTGTTTTAAAATGTACAAGAAACAGCTGTAGTTTAGGCGGGGCGGAGCCGCAGAATAATGAAGAAACATGCTGCCAAAGGGGTGACTCACTAAACATTATGCACACCCCAGAGAGAGGGCGGGACAGAAAGAAAGATATAGCTGGACAGGAAGAGACAATGAGAAAGAAGAGAAACAAATCTGGTGTATTAAACACATAAGTTTGCCTACATTTATGTCTCCAAAATATACATGGCTGCAGTGAATATTGGGGACAGTACTGATGTAAAGGACGATGAGGTTTCCTGATGGCTCTTGAAATTATACTTGTCGGGGATGATGTAATATTTGTGTTCCCAATGCAGAGTGTAAAAACAGACTCTGGTCGTTTTCCCTAGTGAGGTGCTCGGGCAAGTTGGCAAGAAAATATGTGCACTGTGCAATCACGTGACATTTACCCAATCAAAGGAAAATAGGCACGCTTCACCAGCAGAAAATGACACTGAACTGGAAGTCTTAAACAGAAAGCACGTGGTTTATGGTCAGCTTTCTTTTTAATACCCAAGAAACCGTGCCTTCCGTAATTCCACTGCAGCCATTTGTCAGTTTCCATGCTAAATTCATGATGTGTTGTGGAAATAGATTTCAGATTGCAACATTATGCATATTCAATACTTTTAATGTATGTAACCTCTAATATACAAATGGGAAGGGGCCGATGGAGGGAGACTCAGAGGCCTGGAAATGAGGATGAGTGACTGATGAGAGAGGGGGGTTTTCCAGTAAGGGTATTTTGAGAAGCAGCTGTGCATCCGTGTCTCCAAAGGTATGAGAACTGTGTCAGAAGAAGAACATACTCCTGTTTCACATGTCCTGGTTTTGCTGTTTCTTCCAGACTTTCCGGTTTAGGTTTGTACCAGCATCTGAACGTGCATCATATGCAGGGCCTTATTGTGAAAGTAACGGGTAAATTTTTTATATTTTTTGTCATCTCAGACTTTTATGTATAAAGTCATTCTGGAAAGCACTGTCATATCTTTTGCTGTATTTTCGTACTGTTTTGTCTGCAACCTTTTACGCTGCTGCTCTGGCAAAATCTCTTGCATAAAGGTTTTCAACCTCTCGTTCTCTTGCTACTACATTGCATCTTGCTACTTTGTTTTGAATACAAAGTCAAGATTAGCAGCAGCTTGTAATAGGGTGACAACTATGTTTTAAGGGAACAATTCTTAAAGTGAACATGAGAAAACTTGTGTCAGCTTGTGCCTGCTAATGACCGTATTGTACCAGTGTCTCGACTTGCCACAGGTCTTGACACCAAAGTGAAGTGAGTGTTGTGAGCAGTTTCAGCTCAAGCTCAGTGAGTGTCCTCATTTCAAGTCAGTAGAAATAACAGAAAAATTTTGCCCCATATTTTCAGATAACAACATAGAGTAAACTGCATTTTTATAATATGGATACCAACATAAACGCATTATTCTCAGTGTGAAACAGCTTTGGCTCTTTTTTGTGGGCAGACAATATGTTGAATAGATTTTTTTAATGTAAAGAAAGAAAACACCACTTATAGTTGTTGCTAATGCATAACAGGGTTTGACTTACTACCCAAACAGGCAGGGAAAGCACCCCGACAAGGAGCAAACGCCAATGCTGTTCTAGGACTGTCGGTCTGGACTACTGCTGCCCTGCATCACACCAACATCCCACATCTTTCCCCTGAGCTAGCAGAGACCTGATCAGGTGGCTTTAACTCATAGAAGGAAAATAATCACTACAATTGTTTTTAATTTGACAACACAGACTATGGCTACCATTTAAGAAACAACACAAACACTGACCAACTGCAAGACAACATAAATACAGAATGTACAAAACTATGAACAAATACAGAAACATACATGTGACCGCAAGCTTTGCAACAGGGTGACAGTTCATAGTTGTACCCCAACAAATCTAATCTATCCTGAATGCCACTAGGAACACTGCTGCCCATTACGATTGTTTTCTCTTAGGTACACAGTCAGGAGTTGTCAGCACTTAGGTTACGAAAAAATGGGCTCAATTCAGCGTTCAAGAATATAATGGCAGCGCAGTCATCTTCATGTGGCTCAGAAAAACACATCTAATGTTACGTTATTATGCAGCACCGACCTTGAGCAATGGGAGTAAAAGGAGCCTTCACTTAGGCCATGCAGGGATTTGACATAGTTTTGACACCTGACTCATGTGATCATGATGTTGGAACCATGCATAGTGGATAGAGAAAAGCTGATGATGCCACTATGAATGGTGTATGGCTATAATTTCAGCATTCATATAAAGTTACTTAAACTCCAGAACTTAAATATAAATTTGAAGTACTTGTGCTTGAGTATTTTTCAGTACATGTTTCTGCTCCTTCATACTTCAAAGAGAGATACTCCACTACAACAGCTATAGTTGCATTACAGATTCCGATTTACATAAAAGGCCATCAGGGCTGCAACTAATGAGTCTTCCTTATTGATTAATCTGATTATTTTCTCAATTGATCAATTACTTCTTTTGTCTGTGGAATGCAAGCCCAAGGTGGCATCTCAAAATTGCTTCAATTGTCCATCAGTCCAAAACTCAGATATTTCATCAATTGATTTAATAAGACAAGCCTGAACATCACTATGTAAAGTAGTATAAACAGCTTCAGGTTCAACATTCACATGCTGCTTACACATTAATGCAGCAATGATTATATTCAAATAACAGTATATAACTGCATAATGAGCACTTTTCCAAAGTGCTACTAGTATTTGTGTGTGTTTAATTAGAAAAAGCAATGCAATATAGACTATTCATGACAACTTCAAGTACGTCTAACAAAACAATATCTAATATATCAGCCTTTGAGCGGCTTTATTTGTGTGGCAATCACTTTGAACAAACAACCTAAGATCTGGTACCTTTAAGGTGTAATTCATGACACATCTGTACAGTTATATACGTTGATATTGATATTAACAGCAGCACGGCCTTGTGCTGGTGTTAGCCTAGTTAGCTCACTAGTCACTGGATCAACTGACAGTAATGTCGCTGGCGCCTAAACCACTTATTTTGCCGTTACAGGCAAGCTACACCTAGATGATAATCATGTTTTGTTATTAGAGTCAGATTCATTTGAATATTAGTCGACGGGGGTTTAACTAAGGGCTCATAAAGCTGCATAACTATCAAGCTTTCCAGCTACCCTATGCAGGCCCGGAGAGCCGATCCATACTGATAGCATACTAGCTAACCAAATATGTCCTGCCTAGCATTTCCAGCTCCGGGATAATGTCAAAAGAGTCTCCCAGCTGTAAAACTAGCTCCGAATGGTGTTCACCAAAATCGGACGCATCCGTGACAGTACATCATCCGGTACCGGTGTCCACTGGGCTTCTTACCTATGGTGGAGATGAAGGTTGTGTTGAAGGCGTCGTCAGAGAAGCGGAACAACACACAGGTCTTCCCCACGCCCGAGTCCCCGATCAGAAGCAGCTTGAACAGCAGGTCGTACGTCTTCTTCGCCATTGAAAAACAGCTTGTGTTCACGCAGATAGATACAAAAATGATAACCTAGCACGCCTGTGGGAAGTCTAAAGCCAGTTCCTTAGCCAACCTGACCAGCTGCTCCGCTGCTCTTCACTGTTAACAATCTGAGATTTGTTGGTTAGCTTGGCAAGCTAGTTGGCTAAATACCACCCAAATAAAGTGTCCGCAGACGTATCCGATAAATTATATTTCCCAAGCCCGACTTTTCCCCCCCTACAGCATGAGAACAGAAAGCAAAAATAGGATCTCCTCCCGTGTGATTCCTCTTTTCCACTCTTTCTTTTCTCCCACACAGTCGGGACAAAATGGCTCCTCTCTCTCTTCAAACTAGCGGCGAGCTAATTCAAATTCTCGGCACACCCCGTCATTCCAGAGCCCTAATACAAGCTCGACCGAGAAGAATTTGGAAAGGATCTCAACGTAAAGGTGTGTCAAATTTACTCTCTGTCTGGAGATATTTCGTTGTTTTCTGTAGAGATTAGAACCGAAATATAGACGACCACGGTCGCCTTCGAATGAGAGCCACCGCGGTGACACCCTAAACATTTAGACACGCCCTTCCCCCGCCCCTTTGCCAATATTATTGCTGTGATTGGCTGATGTTACTGCCATTCCTTTAAATCCCCCAATGTGATTGGTATCTTCGCAAACAACGAGAGCTAAAAGGGCGTGCTTTAGAGTGACAGAAAGGGCAAATGTTGCTGCGTAAGTTGCTCGGACATTTAGGCTCAAATTCCCCTTTACTTCAGCATATGAAATGTGTCTAGTGATCCAATATGGCAGGTAGTTTCATGCGGACCTGTATGTGTTTCTGTTTTTCAGGCAAGCTGGCATTTGATGCGGTGACTGCCCAGCTGTGTTAGGCAAAGTGATGTCAAGTTCTTCTGTGTTTGTTACGGGCGTTTCCTACATCCTCTGCATTTATCCTCTAAATCGTTTAATCACTCTACACTGCAGTTTCGTGGCGCTCTGCAATGTCTTTGTGCTATGTACAAGGCCAGTAAAGTTCTTTGAACTGAAATACAAAACTGTTTTGCGTGTGTGTTCTTGTAATTGCTACATAGTGAGGACCAAAAAAGTGTTTTTGCTACAGAGCGAGGACATTTTTGGAAGCTGGAGACATTTTGGCTGGTCCTCACTTTCTGAAACAGCCTTTTGAGAGTAAAGACTTGGTTATAGGGTTCAGGTTAGGATTAGGCTTAGGTTAAGGTTAGGCACTTAGTTCTGATGGTTTAGTTTAGTTTAGGGTAAGGGTCTAGAGAATACATTATATCAATGAGTGTCCTCACAAAGATAGAAGTACGTGTGTGTGTGTGTGTGTTACTCTTATCGTCTTCCGCTTGTCAGACACTCCCTAGGAATGCTGAGGAACCCTGCTGTCTACTGCCAAGTACAGACTTGATACAAAGAAAGACACAAAGAAAAGAGCCAGCCCAAGAAAAGGAAGTCGGAGAAAAGTAAAAACCTAAGGGTTTGCAGTCAACCTGGCGGTTCTCTGCTGTAATGCTCATTATAAAGAACCCCCACTGTTACTAAAAGGTTTGGACAAACTGAAATTTTGATCTTATGATGGCAAGCTAGACCCATAAACAAATAGATTATTTTTTTTGTTTACATAATTTAATTAGGACTACCAGTTATTTTCTATAACAATCAACTGATTGCTCATTTAATAAAATGTCAGGAAATAGTGAAAAATGTTCATCATTACTACCTGAAACCAAGCGTTGAATAGAAAACCCTGAGTTTACTGTTAGGGAAAATCAAGGAAAATAGCAAATATTCACATTTCAGACCGGGAACAAGTGAATTCATGGCTTTTTTGCCCCATTAAAAACTTTGGTGGTTAATCAATTCTAAAACTTGGCAGTTAATTTCATGTGCCACTCATCTACATTTGTGTAAATTAAATTAGCTCAGTTTTTACCAACTGCAACAATAAAGTAATGCATCCATAAGTGCTTTAAATATATAACAGACAGAGAGATTAAAACAGTGCAAGCAGTAATCTGCTTCTCATTTGCAATTTTTGTTACACTAGCAAATCATGTCTTAAAACAGAAATCTTTCCAGATCAGGGTGCATTCCTTGATTATGCTGTGTAAGGCCCCACTGTTCAGCTCACATTACTAACAAGCAACTACTCAAATTTCTACACTGTTCTGGCAGTAATAGTTATGCACATTTAAGGGAGGAATGCTGTCACGTGTGCACCTGCTTGACAAGTAAATGTTTTTAGGTGTTTTTGGAGCATTTCTGTCTTTAATTCTCACTGAGTGGATAAGAGGTGACAGGAAACGGGGGAATAACTGAGCAACAGTATATCATATGCATGTTGAGGCCACCAGGATACCCAAACCTTTTGTTTTGCTTAGAAAAATGCTCAAGATTCTAGATTAGATTCATTATTACCAACTGTTTTAATCACCTGTGCAGCTTTTTATTTTAGGCCCATCATTCACAGTCACATTTATTGGTTTGACAGACAAATATTTATGGCATCCTGTTTTCAAAGCACATGACATCACGCATGGAAAGTCAGACTTCACTGGAAGTGACTCATAGAAGGTGAAACAATCACCTGAGTCAAGGGGAATTTATAGGTACTCATGGGTAATTTTTCAGTTCTGCGCCATAAAACGTAAGCAAACTCTGCACAAGTCCACTTTGAGTTAGTAGATACTGTGGCCAGATTTTAAACACTGTGTAGTGGTTTGTATCTTCTTCCATGTAACAGAAATAATTTGCTGAATTCCCCATGGCTGAGCCTTTCCCCTTTGAGGTCTTTCAAGCCTACATCAGCAGTAATCCATTAAACAACACTGAGGATGTCACAGCTAGGAAGAGGTTATATGGAAATGTGGTTAGTTTTATGGGGAATCATCCGGAAAACCCAACAGTGTCACCTCTCACATTACACCTGAAAACAGTCATATGAATCTCCTGACCTCCTTCGGTCGCACGTTCCACAATTATTTCATCAGGTGGTGCTATTGTGTCATAACTGAGTGTAGGTTGTAAATAATGCATTTTGAATTTGTCCCCTTTGTCTTCAGTACATGTCACTCTGGACGTACAGTTGAAAAACTGGTAGGAAACTACAGTCTGATTGATGATTAAGTGGTTGATTCAATTAGGGATCAGGTGTAAACTTTATCTTCCTTTACATGCAAAAAATCGAAAGCCACAGCAGCTTTGCAACCATAATCACACCCTTAATCTTACTAATTTACCTTTTATATATTTTTGGATATTTTTGATTATATCCAACTACGCTTTTCCTCCAGCTACAACTCAGCAACAAGAAACCTTTAAAAAGGCCCTTAATGCTGTAAACAGGAGTTATATTGTGTCATTTTAATGTTATTCTTATAGAGGGATAGAATGACAGACAAGTATTTCCTTTCCTTATCAGATCATCAGAGTATCAAGACTTTCATTATGTCATGTTGCATCTTTTGTAGACTGTTCATTATCACTCAATTATTAAGTCAGTGGAAATTTAAGTCAGTGGAATTTTAAAATTCTCTCAAAATTATTTTGGTGATACTTTATTTGATTAAAAAAAATCATAAAATGAGCTGATATCCCTGTAAAATTACCATGGGTGCTGTCAGATTGTCGTGGGTTTAGTTTCATCATTCACAGTAGCTCCAGAATGTGTTTCTGGAATATGTTTTTCTCTTTTCTCTTTGCTGCTAGATAAAGTGTTTTGTTTTATTTATTTGTTTTATGTAATCACGACCTGCTGATTGTGCATAATTTGTGTAATTATCAGAATCATCAAAAACGTAGTTCTGGTAATTACATCCAAATGATAATTTTCAACCATTTAAAGCTTACTAATGTTGTAACGAACTTCTGGTGGGAACTGAAACATTATTTATATTCAGTAATCTTTATGACAGTTTTAAAATAGAGCCCAAAGTTTCCAAAGATATTAATAAGCTGCATTTGGAGGAATGTGTTTAAAATTATGCACAATACATCTAAACGTGTCCTTTTGATCGTTTGGAGGTTGTAGTCTGAACAGGGTGATGCAGAGCAGACTGTAGGCCTATTTGGGTCATGCAGTGCGCAAAAGGTTGTAAAACTCTTTAATAATGAGGAAATCTCTGTGGGAACACCCACAGTCATAACCATACACATTTGGCGAGTTGGTGGCAGTCTCGGACAAGGATCAAGTCTTTGGGAAGACAAAACTTCATTTCCCATGGTCCTTTGTTCCGCTTCGTAGTGATGTGAGGTGTGGTGCTAGAATGGCCGTGTGTGTGTGTGTGTGTGTGTGTGTTGCGGACAGTAGGGGGGATCGGTCTGTGCGCACAGACCGAGAAGCGCAAATCCACCTTGGAGCATCTGTGAGCGGAGCACGGGGAGATGCGGACAGCGGTCTGCACCGTTTCTACCAGGTTTCTGAAATCAAGACGGCATGAGTTTGATACCTGAATTGATTCTGTTCACGACTGGCGCTCGGATTTTTTATCACTGAGGGAATCTGGAAATGTAGCGGGACTGAATGGAGAGTCGATAGAACGCGTGAGAGCTGCTTTTCGCCTGTCTGCCTGTAGTCTAATATTACAGACAATAAGGCGAGTAAATTAGTCATTAGAAACGGTGGCATGTCAGTATTTGGTTGATGGTAAATGGTAGAATCTGTGTTATAAGGCACTGTAGCTATTTTTCTTTGTGATATGAACAAGAAGCCATATTAAATTTGTCATTAATTTACAGAGGGTGATATTCAGATTGATTAAAGACCTCATAAAGACGCCCCTCCTGATTTGATGAAAATAACAAATTGTATTCATCCTAAAAGAATTAAAAGGCAATCATGTCAAAAGCTAAGAGCAGTGAGTCAGTGAAGGTGGTAGTTCGTTGCCGCCCCTTGAACCGGAAAGAAGAGTCCAATGGTGCTGCAGGGGGCATAGTGCAGATGGACCTGCGGCTCGGACAGGTGATCCTCAGAAACCCTCGTGCATCAGCCAGTGAGCCCCAGAAAACATTCACTTTTGATGCAGTTTATGATGCAAACTCCAAACAGCGAGATATGTATGATGAGAGCCTGCGGCCTCTCATAGATTCAGTGCTTGCAGGATTCAATGGCACCATTTTTGCGTATGGGCAAACCGGAACTGGAAAGACATACACCATGCAAGGTGTGTGGCTGGACCCAGAGAAACGAGGTGTGATTCCCAATGCTTTTGACCACATCTTCACACACATCTCTCGCTCGCAGTCCGATAAGCAGTATCTGGTCCGAGCGTCCTACCTTGAGATCTATCGGGAGGAGATCCGGGATCTCCTTAATCCCAACCATGCCAGTGCCAAGGCCCTGGAGCTCAGGGAGAGTCCAGAGATTGGGGTTTATGTTCAAGATCTCACATCCTGTGTTTGCAAGAGCATCAAAGAGATTGAGGAGGTGATGAACATGGGCAACCAAGCAAGGGCGGTTGGGGCAACAGACATGAACGAACACTCGTCCAGGTCCCATGCTTTGTTCTTGATCACGGTGGAGTGCAGCCAGCCTGGTCCAGATGGAAGGAAACACATTCGAGTTGGGCGCCTCAACTTGGTGGACCTGGCTGGTAGTGAACGCCAAGCCAAGACCGGTGTCCAGGGAGAGCGCCTGAAAGAAGCTGCTAAGATCAACCTTTCCCTGTCAGCACTGGGGAATGTGATCTCAGCACTAGCAGATGGGCGCAGTGGCCACGTGCCATACCGGGACTCCAAGCTGACCCGGCTGTTGCAGGACTCTTTAGGTGGGAATGCAAAGACAGTCATGGTTGCCACCTTAGGACCAGCCCCCCAGCACTATGATGAGACCCTCATCACTCTCCGCTATGCCAACCGAGCCAAGAACATCCAGAACCAGCCCAGAGTCAACGAGGACCCCAAAGATGCACTACTGCGTGAGTTCCAGAGGGAGATTGCTCGACTCAGGGCCCAGCTCAACCACAGGAAGTGGAGGAGCAAGCAGAAGAAGGAGAGGGTGGATGGAGAGAGCTGGGACAGAGATGGGGATGAAGAGACAGAGTTTGAGGAGGAAGAGGATGTGGAGGTGGAGAAGGAGGCAGAGGAGTATGTGAAGCTGGAGGAGCAGCGGTTGGAGAGGGAGAAGGAGGCCATCAGAGAGGATCAATTTCTTTTGGCTGAGGAGAAGCAGCGGCTGCTGGGAGAGAAGGAGAGGATGATGGGAGATCTGAGGAAGAAGCAAGAGGCTACTGAGCAGCTGACCGCCAAGTACAAGGTGAGAGCTTGAACCTGTGAGACCAGTAACAGGTTGTTTTCTTATTTCTTTGTTCCTTCCCCTCTCTCTTCCTCAATTTGTTCATTCAGCCTAGACAACAATACACACAGTGGTCATACTTGACAAGTTAGACTTATGTATAATTGAGTTTTGCTAGAAAAGCTTTCCATGCGTGTGGGTTAATGACAATTTAAAAGATGTTAAAGACAAAAATGATGGCAAAAATTAATCAAAATAACATGGACCCCAGTGGGTTAATTGATTAGTCAGTTGATAGTCCTACAATTCCTTTAATGCAACCTGATGCCTGTCAGGCTGTCAGACATCACACCCCAAGTTTGTAAAAGGCTTTCCATTAAAAACATGAGGCCTATTATGTTGTGGGCAGTAAATATAAACTGGTTGGCTCAGGACCTTTATTCACCCCCTTAAGACTCCAAGAGCAAGATGAGATAACGCTAATACTTTGATACTGAACACTGTGACTGCATCAGGGTAATTTAGACTTTAGAAAGCTCCTCCAGATCCAAAGAAGACAAAATCTCCATGTACTGTTATGTGTAGTGCAGCCTATTTCAATTTAGTAATGCTCCACTTAAATTCACATTGTGACTCGGTTATGTCTGGACTTGTAGTAGAACTGGTGCTATGTGTTTTTGTGGCTGCTGCTCTTTACCCACACGCTGGTTGGGTGTCTCATACTGTATATCCAGACAGGAACCTTTTTCCCATCACACCTGCATTAATTACTTGCTCTGATTCATGGGCATTTCCAGTCAATAAGTCACTCATGCAGAATCACTGAGTGAATGCAGTTCATAATACTGTAGCTGGAGCCTGGACATGAGACACTACTGGATGAGCTGAGCTGCAGCCAAAGGCCTGAGGGCCTGATGTGAGGATATGAGAGGAGGGAAAAGATATTTTCAGTGTCACCTCTATGTTAACAATAGAACGGCAAGTTTGTAGAAAAAAAAAGAATCCCTGCTGGTGTCCTCTTTTTGTTTCAATTAATGTTTGCTTTATTGAAGTTAGTTCTAGTATAATGCATTATATCAGACAAAACTCTTCATGTTTAAAAGAAAATTTTTAATCAGTTTTACTTGGAATAATTAATCAGGATAAGAAAAAGCAGCTTTATTTGTGTAGCACTTTTCAGCAATTCAAAGTGCTTTACAGCATGCAAAGAAATGTATTAGAAAAACATTTAAAAACAAAAGTAAAATAATATGCAGGATTTTAGTAACAGGATTTCATTTAGGATATATTTCGGATTGTTATGGTAATGATGATACATTACATTATTGTTATTGTTTATTGTATTTGATATTTTTTGCCCTAGCTATCTTTTTTCTTCTTTTTGTTTTGAATATTTAGACATATTCTTATTCAGTTTTCAATAGGGAACAAAACATGTACTCATAAATGGACTGCCAACATTTTTACGACAGTGCTAAATATTTTCAGTAGGCTATTTCTCATAGATAGCTATGTATATACACCATGTCCTGTATTTTTGTGAAGGATAAATTTGCCTTGAAACTGATGACAATACAAGAGTTTTCCTGTTTACTTTATGGAATAAATACACTTAGCAGCACACACTCAAAAGGGTTAAAATAGCTCAAATTGTCAACAAAGCTCTTACGCTGTACTTGTGGTTACCTACTCATACAGTACATTCATTTTTGCCTCATCTCTAAGGTGCAGTATTGTAATGTTCTGAGTGAAAGTATGAGGGCTCAGGAAGTCCCATGAGACTGAGCTGACGTATAGCATATCCTGATCCCGTGCCCTTCAGACCGAGTGCTTTCATGCACTGTTTTGTGTCCGCCTCATATTACTTCACGTCGCATTGTCCGCCAAAGGACCGTGGGGCTAATGCTGTCTTGTGCTAAACCATATAAAATCCTTTCAGAGTTCAGAGGGTTTCAGTGATTGATGCTGACCGGGTGGCTGTTGAGTGATGTCAGTGCAGAGAGTCAGCAAACCTGCTTCTCCTCTCCCCCCAAGGAAGAAGATGATTAGGGAGAGGAATTTCCTGCCTCTGATGCATCTGGTTTTTTGATGGTGATTCAGAGGGAAACCAGCATGAAGGTCTTTGTCGTGCAAGTTACAGGTTAATTTGTTTGTTCTTAGGTGTGAAGGACACATCTAGTGATAACACAGTATGTGTTTTTCTTTTATATCAGTAAATCCCTGAAAGCACATGAGTCACACTGTTGTCCTGGGTTTCTTCTTTACAATGAACCTGGGTACTGTAGTTTGGCGTCAGTCCCACATGCCACATCCTGCTGCTGTAAATACTCACTACTACTGAAAATCGTCCCCGACAATGAAGAACTTTCCTCCCGTTTCAGGAATGTTTGCTAACAACTACAGTGTCCATGGGTGTTTTTAGAAATTGCCCTTTGAAAAATAAAAGCTATATATTTGGTACCTGTTTTTCAAGCTTTACATCTTCATTAGGAAGCAATAGGGAATGTGGTACAGTCATTGAAGAGGGGGGGCTCTGGGTGGAAGCATGAGTGGAAATGAGTTCAGAAATATCCAAGATATTATCGGAGTCCCCTCTCCCTTTTACCTCTCTGAGACAAACACAGAGGCACACACAATAAATACAAGCAGGTCAGAAACCACTCTTGTGAAGCTGTGTTGGGTCAGCTGGTCTTTCCGCAGGTGCTGTTAGTTAACTGGCTCCAAGGTACATGACTCCATCTGTGGTTTTTTATCATGTTGGCGCAACTGTTGTTTAGCTGGAGGTGCAGCCTAAATGACAAAATGTAATGTGAGGCATCCTATTGGCTTTGCAGGCAAAGAGACCAGCACAAAATTCCACAATATCACAGGCTTAAACCCAGCTTTTGTCCTTATCTTTGTCACCTTCTTGTTTTCACCATTTCTCTTCTGTTGTAATATGTGAAAAAGCCGAGACAGATTTACAAAGTGAGGTTGTTGAGCAGGACAAAAGAGCGGGCTGTGCTCATTCTTCAGTTAAAAAAAGACATTGTTAGGTATTTTTAGTCAGATAGATACTTTATGTATTAGAAATGTTTAGTGGAGATAGGATGTCTAGTTAGACTGTTAAATGCTTAGTCATGCTTATGAGTTTCTACAGGGTACATCTGGTCAAGGATAACTAGAGAGAAGAGCTGATGACTGTCAGCAGACAGGGTGTTTAATATTATTATTATGACGTGTATAACTGTAGCCTTAGCCATAATATGTTCTTATGTTTAAGTCACGACATGTACTAGAGGTCGTGAGAATGTTTTTAGCTACACACCACTTAATCAACAGACACACACA
>NW_018127943.1:735134-740716 GCF_001952655.1 Monopterus albus | reverse complement strand
CATCTGCCTGCGAGCAGTTTGGAGGTGCAAGATGCCTGAGCGTGTAATGTTAATTTTACCTGTGATCCTTTGAATAAATCAGCACTGTTTTGAAGTTACTTGGACTGTCTCGTCTCTCAGAGTTAGCAATGGTAAGAAGAACCGTATCCTGCAACATACTATTAGATAGGGTTTTTTTTTTAGAACAGAATGATGTTTTATTTAAATAATTTATCTGAAAGAAACCACAAGTGCAGTTGGATTGACAAAAGCTCTGACATATTAAAAGAAATTAATTTTACAGATGTTGAAAGCCAATATTAGCCTATATAATGAAAAATCCAGCTCTATTCAGCAGCAGTTGCCATCTAATTTAGCTTCCCTATTCACTAATATTAATGAAAGCTCACTATTTTTAGGATTGGGGTTATTCTCCCAATCTGTAGCAAGCGAGGTAAGCCTCCTGTAAGGGTTGCTACAGTAAACAGCTCGTGGCAAGCTGCCCAGATAAAGTCTGTGTTGGGAAACGCTGCGCTGTTTCTCTCCAACTCTTTTGATCTTTTGATTTCTTTTGTAAGGAGCCTAAAATAAATGTTGAATTGTCAGTCTCTCCAGCAAACAGAGGAGAGCAAGTTGGCCTGAAAGAAGATAATGGGATCTTTCAGTTGAAAAACAAATGTCTACTATGTGCTGGATTTCTAAGTATTCACAAAACATTGTCATGTTTACCATGATGGTATCTTCTGGTATTTGTTGCCTTTTGTTATGAAAGGAAGTTGACATGGACTGTACATAAAGATTTTTCCTGCCATCTGAGGTTCAGCCAATCAGAATGTGAGGTCAAAAACAATGCCCGTTGCCTCATGGGAACATTTCCAGCATAACAGAGACACACACACACATAGATGCACACACACATGAATATGCACACATTGTACATACATGATGGTTTTCTACAAAATACCATAAACATCTGTTTAAATATTCAAAATGTATTATACAAACACTCATTAACATAATTCATTCCCTAGCCTCTCACCCTAACATCAACCATCACAACTAAATGCCCCTAACCCTAAACTAAACCACAGTCTAAACTCTAGGCTACTCTACCTAATTTCTTTTCCCCTGCTCGAGGGTCTAGTGAGACTCAAAACAAATGACAACATACTGTAAACTAAAGATGTTTAATTGCGACCGACTGCAGCTGATGTTAATCCCGGTTTTTGCTCTTTCTTTCTTCAACTCCCTCTGTGCAAAAGATGCCACATCTTCGGTCTGGCAGCCGCTAGACTTTTATCTGCAAAGAGCTCCTCCATGACTGGAGGGTTGAAAAATACTTCTTCACTAGGTTTACAGTCCATGATTTGAGAGCACAGGTTAGAGAAGCTGGAGAAATTACAAAAGGGCTGAGTGGAGCAGAGCGTCATGAAAGGGGTGGTATAGCTGAGAGAAACCACATCCTGTCCCATTGTCGCTGGGTTTGTCAAACAACATGTAAAATCTTAGTTAATGCACCATCAACTGTAAAACCAAGTCTTTTCCCTCAAAGAGCCCCTTGTAGGTGTGTCAGAAAGTGAGGACCAAGGTCATTGTCGTCATTTTCCCAAAATGCCCTCACATCTGTGGTGGTCCTCACATTGATGGCCATATGTAGGTGCACACAGTTCCCTCCCTCAGTTCAGGGTTTTTCCTCTTCTCATTAAACAGAAAAGCAGCTACATAAACAGGAAGGTCATTCTATCCATAAAGCTATGCATATATGTGAGGGTGTAGTAGACTGCTAAACAAAGTGCTCAGCGCTGTTCTCCATCTTTCAGCATGAAGGGCTGCATCCCTGAAATATTGATGAATCGACTCAGTGTGTGTCCATGTGTGTGTGTTCACTGTAAGCTTGGGGATCAGTGAAGAAAGCAGGGCCATTTCTTAAACAATACACACTCTTCTGTCTCTCATACAAGGGCCCAATAAAAAGAGATTGACAGAGAAAATACTGTATCTGCACATAAATATAAAATGGTAAATATATGTTTATCTTGCAAGGCCTGGAAAGTGAACATGTCTGTTTTGGATGGAGGGGAGATGTAGTATTTTGCTAATGTAACCACTGCAGCCTCATCAAAATATACAAATCAATTATCAAATGAACACACAAATGTAATAAACCCTGTCATCATAGACGTATAATATAAAAAGTGGATAATCACACAGTACTATATAATACAGCATTTCTTTTTGGACATATTAGTTCATTTATACAACAAAATGAGTCAAGTTACATAAGTCTTGTCCATGTGTATCCGTATCAATTTAATTTGGGGCAATAAAAGGATGTTCTCCAGGTGAATCTGTGGTTTGTGATCAGCTGAGTGCATGTCACTGTGTGTATGTTAGATGCAGGAGATCACACACAGTGAGTAAATGGTAATGAGATTATACAGTAGGCTTTAAGTTGTGGCTGCTTAAGTGCCTCCTGCATCGACCAGGGCTGATGTGAAACAGCTTTAAAGAGATGGCCTGACCTTTGTTCTCTCTACCTCCATCTTTCATCCTCAGTGTCTCTTGTCTTTTCCTCATTACCTCTCCCTTTCTTCTTTTGTCTCTTCAGAACAAGCTTTCTGTCTCTCGGCTGCACACACGAGAGCTGTTGTCATCACATTGTATTTATAGCCTGGTTGCTCCCAGCAGGCCACGGCCTCGCTGCGATTGGCTGGCTGATGCACACGAGCCAGCTCAATATGCAGCACTTGCCATTCTCTTCACTTTCCCATCAGTCACAGCCAAAAGAATCTGAGCACACACTTATGGGCAGATTATACATGCACACACAAACGTGCAGGCTGGCACTCTCACAAGCTCCAGGAAGCATCTGGTGCATTTGTAAACCTTTCAGGCTTTTCTTTTTCTCATTCTAGCATCCTCCTGCAGAATGTAAAGCTCAGGAAATATAAATAATGCCTCACTGGACTAGATTTCATTATAGAACATATAGCAGATTATGGTACTTGTCCATATATAATGATGAAACATCTAAGCAGCTGTTCACTGAAGCAGCCACTGCAACTGATAAATACAGGTGTAACTAAGTGCCTGTGTGGGAGGTTTGCCTGCAAATTTTGTTTAATATATGTTTTTAATTAAAGTTTATATTGTTCCAGTCAAGCATTAGGCAGTAAAGGACAATAATACATTATTTTTCACTGAGCATCAGGATTCCATAAGGAAGACTAAACATTGCATGAATTAATTAATGAATTAATTAATTAATACCACCTTTAACTTTTTTTCTGTGATTATTGTGAAAATTATGATTTAATAATATAAAATTGACTTAACTGATGTACAGGTATGTATATGAAGGAAATAGCAGTTTGTTTGTCTTTTGGTTTAAGCACGTGTAACTTCTGCCTCATCGCCCACGCCCTGTCGAACCCAACAACAATAAAGTGAATAGCAACATTGACTTTTTCCCAGCTCTCTGCATTAGACTAGTAAAACTGCAAATTACTGAGAATCTATTTTATCAAGCGTCTTTAAATTTAAAGCAAGATTATTCTGTTTGCTCTGAATATGTTTTTGTTCATCTTAAAAATGTATGAAATGTGTTCTTCTTCTTCTTCTTCTTCTTGTGAAATAGCTGCAGTATGAGCGTCTTTAATCAGTGAATAGAATTTAAGAACTGCTTTACTGGCCAAGCATTTATGGAAGAAAATATATAGTGAGAACTCCAGGACAATAGTTCAGTTTGCCAGTTAATGACTTGTAGATACAGGAGGGTTTATAATGACACAATGGACAAATTTAGCTCTGCTGACCTTTACAGAATGTCAGACATCCTGACTCCATCAATGTGACTGAAACCTCAGTCTGCAAGGATGCCTGGAAACAGAATAATGACTCGCGTGACAAGTGATTTGTCTCTTATGTGACTGAAGAGCATTTAGATTTAGATTCTTCACTGAGTCTTCACTCCCTTTCCTCCTCTTGTCATCTTCTTATCTTCACCTCTGTTGCACAAGCTCAGATGTAAAAGAATTTGACTCCAACATTTAAAACTTAATGCAGTTGTTTTTAATTTTAACAAGTATTTGCACTGCTCTTATAGAAGTAAATTATATTTGGAGCCTGGATATCCTATTATGATTTTTTTAACCTCCTTTACCTTTTTAACCTTCTTTACCTACCTTTTTTACCTTAATTTTTTCAAATACCTGGTTTGAAACTCATTTGGAAATCTGCTTTTTGTTTTCAGCTGTTGTACTGACAACGCTGCTGACATAAAGCTTTTGTCAGAGGCTTATTAAACCTTTTTCTAATCTTTACTCGAACTTGTTCTAGGAGGAAATAAACATAGCACTTCTTTAGCTGAGGGAGAGCAAAGAAGTGCAGGAGGAGTGCACTTGTTTCCTCTTATAAACTCATTGCCTGCAAGCTGTTTTTAGGATAATCAGGGGACACGTACAGTAAAACAAAACATTGTTCAGTTTTAATTAGATGTTTGCACACTGATGCAGTTGGGGGTCTGACACAGTTTCATGAACCCAGTAAGACTCACAGTGGCTCTTGTTATCTTTAAGACAAGTAAAAGCATGAATTTGCATTTCCTTCATTAGGTAAAAGCATCATGTACTGTTAAATGTAAAGTGTCAAGTTTTCCATTTAAGTCTCTGGCCAATTGTAGCCTGTATATAAAGGTTCTGAATCTCTCTAACCAGCCTGTCCTGGGTAAGAGACACTGTATGCACGAGAGAGAAAACCCCCGACATGAGTCCGGCCTTTGATGAAGCTGAAAGAATATGACAAAACACAAAGAGCAGCAAATCAGGCAGCTGCACACAAAGAAACAAAGAGGCTTTCTGCAGACGCATCCTCTCTGAAGGATGCCACTGTATTCTCTGCATGAGTGTGTGTTTTTGTCTTTGCTCATATAATCAAGTGGACAGAGCAGCATGTGTGAGCCATAGAGAATGTATAGGCTGCACACAGTTGACACAGTTTTTGTCCTGAAACAGGAATGCGGCCATTAGAAAATGGCCTCTGGTTGCCCTTCATGGACCCCGTTTTCTGTCTAAAATTAAGGGATTTAATATTTTTCCTCCAACATATGCATACAGAGTAGAGCTGTGCTCACTATTTAAGTATTAAAGTATTTTAAAATCCTGGCTGTGGCCCTGTTAGACATCTATACATTTACAAGAAGGGCTGTTGTAGTTTTATCTCCTGAAAACTGGTGTAAGGTCTGAAGCACTGCAGATTCTTAGCAGAGCCCAGCTTGCTGTGGCATGGTGTCATCATGTTGTACTCCCAGCTCCATCTGCCTCATCAGCACAAAGTTTGCACTGACTGCAGCAGCTCCAACACACACACACCGGCTTAACTGTTAGATGTTCGAATGAACTGTTTGGCCTCCAGCAGCATCAAAGGCAAGAAAGACAGTTCACTCTGTGTCCTAATGTATTTTACAGTTTTATTCCAGTCAGTTTATTAAACTAGAATAATAATAAGCCACTGATTAATGCTTTCCCCTGTTTATTATTACACTTTGATAATAGGGAAAAGTTACCTGTAATGAGTGAGCAGGCAGAAGCGGACTCTTCAGCAGG
>NW_018127943.1:730953-735032 GCF_001952655.1 Monopterus albus | reverse complement strand
TGTTCCAAGGACACAATACAGCATTGTCCTAATTATTAATCCAGATACTGTTCATTTTTTCCAGGCGATGGAGAGCAAGCTGCTGGTCGGTGGAAAGAACATCATAGATCACACCAATGAGCAGCAGAAGATGCTTGAGATTAGACGGCAGGAGATTGCTGAACAGGTACACCTGTCTGTTTCTGTGTGACCCAGTCCTGAGGCTTATAACTCGTACTCAGCATCTCTTCAACTGCAGCATGAAATACTAAAAATGCTGCCATTCAGATGCAGTTTTTAGAGTTAAGGTTAACCTGCAGAATGCCATAAAAAATGCAAAATGACTGCAGATATTTCAGGGAGATGCTGATGAAGAAAAAGGAGACATTTTTTGATGCTTTCAGATGCGTAAGGAGAGAGAGATGCAGCAGCAGATGTTGGTCCAAGACGAAGAGACACTGGAGTTGAGGGACACTTTTACTTCTCTACAACAAGAGGTGGAGGCCAAGACCAAGAAACTCAAGAAGGTAAAATATCCACACATTTTGTTTGTAACATGCAGAAAAGAATCATGTGTACACAATCCAAATACCATTAGCTTATTTATATAGATAGACAGATAAATAGATACCAGTTGTACACAGTTTTGTATATAGAGAATAAGGACAAATCTGTGTTTTTACATACACTTTTTTGTTCCCAATGTGCATATCCCTCTTTACCCCCTTTATCCCTGACCCTTGACCTGGATTTTATTGACCACTGCCTCGGACACATGCTCCGTCCGGACACACTCTTAAATCTCAGTACCACAAGGTTTGTCCTGCCGTTCCCTCCTCCTAGGGTCCTTTCCTGGACCCTAATCTCTGTCCATCTCTGTCTGTCTTATTCTGTCTTTTCATTGCTAACCTTCTCAGTCCCTTCCAATTGCTCAGGGTTCCCCTAGCAACTCACTCCTAAATCCTTCAGTGCAATCAAAATTAAAACAACACAGAACCTTGCAAAGCCTTTCCTGCTCGTCTCACTTCCCAAGCCACTGCACTGGCCTGGCCAGCAGGACTAACACCAGACAATCCATTGTGTGGGCATGGATGGCAATGTGACTAATGAGCCTGTGTTGATTTTTCCTCCCTTGATGCCCTACTGACAGCAACACATGTGCCATACACCCCTCTCCCGCTGCATGGTGTCACCACTCAGACGAAGGAGATTGAAATTTCATATTGTGCACTTAAAGCTCAGGGGGAAGCTTTTACCAACAAGCTCGTTGGTAGAGAAAAAATTATGAACCTTTGATGATCTGTTATAAACATCCAGTCAGAGTTCTGCATGTCTTTGCTCCCTTTCAAATTCACTGAATTTCATGATAAAATCAAGCATTTACTAATGAAGGACAGGCTGATAATACTGTAGTTAGTGAGTATTTCTTCAGCTAGATTTATAGTGGTGCATTAAATGGTCATGCCATAGCTACTGTATGGAAGGATTGCCGAATCAAGCTTTTGGCATCAGACGCCTGCTTTCTGTTATCTCTCACGCTAATGTCAGCATTGTGTTTGTTTTGTTGACAACTGTTTGTAATAGTCCCTACACAGTAGCAGCAACAATCCTCTGCATCTTCAAATTGGCAGAGGTTGGATTGTTATGTACGTATCAACGTTTTCAAGGGGTTTTCATCTAGGGGTAAATGATGTTCTGTTTTTCTACGTGTCAGACAGGTGAGCTTTTACATACAGCAGGGGGTTTTTTTTACAGTGAAATTCTTTGCAGCAAATCAGCCAGCCACAGGATGACTTCAGCAAGTTTCTGATGCTGCTAGAGTTTGATGATTGTGAGCAAAACCTCTGTGTGCCACAATCACAACCTCTGTCATGGTTATTAAAAGCATGCAAGCACTGCTATTGCTCAGAAATAGTTTCTTATTCACTAATGAGACAAGGCAAACAGTACCAAGGAAATCTTGTAAAACACAGCAGATGGTCAAATACAGCTTGGTCACATGCAGTGTATCTGTCTAATGATGCAGTGGGGCTAGCAACCAATCAAATCTAACACTTGGCTAAAAATAAAAGCTAGCCTGTAGGTATCTACAGAAGGACTGCCATTGTGTCCTTTGTGTAAAGTATAGGTCCAGCTTTAGCTTTATTTCTTGACTGTAAATCCTTCTCAGATGCAATGCTTGAATAACAGTTGCCTCACTTATCTTGATTGTTACGGTTAGCCCCCCTCGCCAGGAGGGTGAGGGAGGACTAGGGGTAGGACACAAGATGGCTGACCCAGGTGCTAGTGCAAAATAAAGGTTTAATGGGGAGAAGTACGACAATTCAACATAACAACAAAAACAGGGTCCATAATACTTACAAATGTGTGTGTGTAGTGTAGCGCCTATGTCGTGTGAACAGAGTCAAGCCAAAACGCACAGATTACTGTCAGCGTAGCATTCTCTTCGCACATCATCAGACGGTCCTGCAGTGTCAGGCATAAGTACCTAATGTTAGGTATGTAAGAGGTAATGTTCCGGCGACGGCGGAGCGTCTGACAGAGGTTTAAATAATGAGAAGATCTAATCATCGGGATGCACCCCAGCTGTGTGCGCCGACAAACCAGCCACCAATCACTGCAACGCAACACAGCTGAGGCGCAGAGCCCACAAAACGGAGAAAACAAAGAGGAGAGGCAGCGGCCGCCGAGCGGCCCTGACATTGATGATAAACTGTAAATAAAGAAAAGTCAGTCTAAATAAGGTGAAAGAGTCAAGAAATCCTTTAATCTATCTGAGAAGCACTTTTATGAGTGATACATTTCACTCTTATTTTAAAATGGTTTGTTTTTGAGCTGTGCAAAGATTTAAATAAGACTCCAGGTGAGTTGTCCATTTCCAATTCTGAGCTGTTTTTAACAATGAATCTAATTCTAAGCATTATTTGTCAAGATTTTTTCCTAGACTGAGAAAATAAGGCATCACAACATTATGTGTTTTGAATTAGTGACCAGCTGCTTTTTTGGGTTTCCTTCACATCTTTATAATGACTATGTTTAAATTCAGCTTGCATAAAAATTTACTTGAACTGCAGTGCCATCTGTAAGGCTAGGTCTAAAGGATGAACCCCCTTGTGTGGAGCCCCTACAGCCAGCCCTGGGTGAAGTCAAAGAAACAGTGTGAACACTCAGGAGCTCAGGAGGAAAGAGGAATGAGCTGAAAGGAGAGAGGGCTGCCATGTTTGTGTGCTCCTATTGGCTGCCCAACTCTCTAGACACCAGTACCTCCAGTGCTGTTGCTATGGGCAACCAAACTGCAGCGAGTTGGAGACCATTTCGTCAGCGGCTACACTGCACTGAGCGACGTCACTCCTCCTCACCCTCTCTGTTCATCTCTCTTTCACTCTCTCCTCCTAGCTGTACGCCAAACTCCAGTGCATCAAAGCAGAGCTCCAGGATGTGAACAACGAGCACGTGACGAGCCGACAGGAGCTGGAACAAACACAGAACGAGCTCACCAGAGAGCTCAAGTTCAAGTGAGTCAAACTAACATCCAGAATAGTCAGAATCAGTAAATATGCCCTGCTGGCTCAGCAAACGCAGCACATACCCACATTACATACATACATGCTTATACACATAGGCATTATACTGTAATACAATATCCCAGCAATGGCTTCATAAGGCACTTATTATCACTTTGTATATATATATAAAACATTATGTATGAATAATTAGCATTATTTAGCATAATATGTTGTGTATATAGACAGGGTTGAATTCTTGCCTGCATTCCACATATCAGTGGGCATACTGTGGGCTCTGTTTTCCTAAAAGAGGGTGCATAGCAGTTTTGTTGACCGGTGCTGCAATATTTTGTGCATCTAATTTGCAACAGGTTCAGTATTTATCCCTCTTTGTGGTAGAAGCTTAAATAGCTACAGCATAAACTTGTCAGTGACATTTGACATTTGTCTGACTTCAAAATAAACCTCTGTGTTATACGCAGGTATCTGATCATAGAGAACTTCATTCCACCAGAGGAGAAGAATAAGATTATGAACAGACTGACCTTTGACCCTGAGGAGGATCAGTGGAAGTTTCAGCCTCTTGTTCCTGCT
>NW_018127943.1:714281-730890 GCF_001952655.1 Monopterus albus | reverse complement strand
TTGGGCCACTGTGTTTGACCCGTGGCGTCAGGTCAATAACTGAATTTGAGTCCAGGCTCATGACCTTTTGACCTTTGTGCCTGGTAACTTTATATCACTTTCTTTTCTGTCAACCTCCAAATACTTAATGACAGTTCACCACTAGAGGAACAGTTATATTTCTTTTGTAGAAACTTAAATCTGATATGATACAACCTTCTTCATAAAGATGCATTTTGGCATTTTTATCTTTGCTTTTTTCTTACTCATTGATCTCCTCTTCTTCCTCTTTCTCTATCCAGTAAATCCCTGCAGATGAAGAGGAGACCAGCATCTACAGTCGGGTATAAGCGGCCCATCAGCCAGTACGCCAGGGTTGCCATCACAATGGGAGCTCACTCCAGATACAGGGTACATATGTGTGAGGGGTTACAGGGACGTAGCCACTTTAGAAACTGAACATCCACCTCCAGAGCTTGGATGAGTCGCATGAGTGATGTGATGAACTTTGATGAGACCTGGCATTCAGAGGATTCACTGTTATTCACTATAGCTCGCTTTGTGTACATTTCTGTGTGCAGGCTGAGAACATCATGTTTCTGGAGCTCGACATGACTCCACCAAACACCGCCTCACTGGATCGCTCAGCAGAGGCCGAGCTGAACCAAAGTCCATCTGTGGACAACTCACCCACCAAGGACAGAGGCGTCCACAAGTCTCGCTCCTGGTGAGCCTGAGCCCCCCTGTCCAGAACCTAATGGTGTTCAAAATTATAGGGCTCACAAGAAACTGGCTACTATGAGACAACAAATAATGCTACAGACCTGCAACTAAGATCCAATTCTAGCTGAAACTCTGCTGATTCGGTAGAGAGTCAACAGATTTAACATCTCTTCAAAAGTTACTGAGCCAGATCCTGAAGAAAACCGCCATTAGTGAAATATTGTTTTTCTTTAATAACTTTCAAACTAATGGTGATATCAAAGTGATTCCGAATGCCAGCAGTATGTTTTCATAGTCAAGGAATCATATTATGAGGGTCCAACTTTCGTGGGAGTATTGCTTTTAAGTATAATGGCATTATGGGGACAGTGATTTGCTTTGGCGGAGGTTTGCACTCTCTGAGTGTGGCCTGGTTAACCCCTGTCTCAGCTGAATGTAAAGACAGATTATTGTATATGATTTTTTTTATTTTTTATTTCAATTTCCATTTTCTTTTGCAGGTGCAAGAACCCAAAATCTGCCAGTTCCTCTTCCACCATTTCACTGGTGGCATGTCACGCTGCCACACCCACAGTGGCACAGTGACGCTTTAGCAAGGATGTTTTTTAAAGTATTTATTTTATTCTTTTGCTTCTTCTTCCGCTTTTCTTCTTCCTCTTTTGGCCAGTGATCTTCTGAACGACTTCTGAATGAGGCCTATGAGTGGGACACAGATACACAGTTTCATGACAGGAAACTAAATGACCTGATGAACCTCAGAAACTCTGTAAAACTTCAGGATGTAAAGAGCCACCACAACCCCTTCTTCCTGCATGTTTGAGCCCAACATGTCTCTGGCTGCAGCGCTGTACTGCCCAGACTGTGTGGGTTTCTGTATGGATATGTGTAGTGTACATCCAGGGCTGTCTGATTGTTTGTGTCTCTAACTGTGACCACATCTGGAAGCTTGCAAACTGCTTGAGTCCCCTGTGAGAGATCAGTTTGAATATTCCATGTATTTGGGTGCAGGTCTGTGTCCATTCCTTTAGAAAGTTTATGTCCATGTTGGCTGTTGGACTCAAGCGCAGTAGAAAATAGTGACATAGCATATGATATGTGCAACTGTTGGTCAGATGAGGTACTTTGAAGTGTGAATGATGACCTTCACCCTGCATTTGTTGTAACATAAATCCTCTGTCCCTCCACAGCATTCATAGGAAATGCCTTAAAATAATCTCAAAGGCATGTCCGACTTCCAAAATCAGTTTGCTGGAATTTTTTATTTATACCAGGAGAATGGAAAACACAGGCGCAAATTAAAATCCTAAATCAAGACTTTTCAAATATTACAGTATGACTGTGGTTTCGTGCCACACAAAAAAAATAAAGTAGAATTATGAGATTTACATCAGAATATTCTGAGAATACACCGATGCAATCCAATACAATTGTGCAGCTCAGATTGGCCTGGCCCCAACTTGTGACTCTCGCATCTTGCATACGCTCAAGTCTAAGACATAATCTTCTGTGAGCTTTTGGAAATGAGACTTACTGAACGTTTTAACCATAACACTCACCCAAATTTTGCATTGTTTAAAGAGTCTATGAGCATTTGGGAAATAACTTCAGAATTTGGGTGAGTGTTATGAACCAACGATACGGGGTTGAAATGTTTGGCAAGTCTCCAAAAGCTCATGGAAGATTATCTCTGTGACCTGAGTGTGAGTACTGTACAAGAGTCAGAACCTGGGGCTAAAATGGACCCTTTTTAACTATATATTTACTATTGAGATTGTAGTTTGTAGTGGTGATGAACTGGACCACATCATATTGAGGTGTTTCTAATGATTTTTTAGCCACATTTACAAACATGATGGCATCAGGCTGAATAAGTATCACTGTATTATTGATGCCAGATATCCTGTGTCAGCTGAGCCCCCTGCAGTGCTTTAATACTGTAAAGGTACAACCTGCATTTCCAATGTACTGCAGTTTGCAGACTTTCACATCTGTTTTATTTACTATAACTAGCACATGACATTGTCCTCCTGTGTGTGTAAAATGTTTTGAAATACAAACATAACAGCATATCATTTATAATATCTGAAAATGCGGTTGTGGTTGTGTCTCTCTTTCACAAAAGGATCATTTTAGAGGTACACAGCAACCTGCTCTTTCTGGAACTGGAAATAATGTGTATTTTCATTATTATTATTATTATTATTATTGATTTGATCTAGAAAATGTGTAACAAGTAAAATGTCTCTGAGTTCAAGGCAGCGTCTTCATGTTGCTTGTTTTGTCTGATCAACAGTCCGTAACCCAAAGGTGTTCACTTTACAGTGAATGTCTGACATTCTGACTTTAAAGTTATTTGCTTTCTCCACATTAATTCCCAGCAAATTGCCTGCTATAATCAGTCAAATAAAAGAAATGAGTGGATAGGGTTAAAAATAGCAAAACCTGCCATGGCACAAATCACCACCATATGCTGTTTTGAAGTCATTTAATCTGTATCAACCTACTTCCTGCTCTGTCTCAGCCATTTACAGATGCACACTGAGCATTGTATGTGTTTAGGCATCAGTGTCTGGGTAAAAATGATCTGTGTGTTATATAGAAAAAAAGATAAGGGTTTGTCCAGTTTTTCATGTTTGTGTTGTATCATAGAGGTTAAAATAACATGCAACTGTACCTTTAATTTGATGAAAGGTTTACTACTGTGTGTTGATATACAGCACTGGTGGAGGAATTGTATTATTTATTGTATTTGAAAACATTTTTAAATCTGAAGGTGTCTATCAGGCCATGTTTCAGGGTGCTATTAATCAGTTAACAGCATTAAATACTGATATTCAAACAAGCAAAAAAGAAAATTTGAAAATTTGTCTTGAATACTGAAAACAGCTCCTTTAAATGTCTTTGTCAGAATGATGTATATTCAGTTTGTGTAATGCAGCATCAGTCATCCCTACTGCCTTGAAATATACATTTAGCTGACTATGATGCAAGGATGACCATGACTGGGCTTACAGACAAATTCTGCTGCAAAAAGGCAAAGATTTTCAGTTGTTTGCACATTTTCTGGGCTGCGTTGCATCTAAACTTTGCTTATTTACAAACATTTTGGTCATATTAGTCAGTAAAATTACCTCTTTCACATCTGTGTGAGAGCTGTAAAATATTGTATAAGTGTGTGTGTGTGTGTGTGTGTGTGTGTGTGTGTGTGTGTGTGTGTGTGTGTGAGGGCTGTGGGGGTGGGGAGAAGATGCCGATGGAAAGAAGGGGATAGACAGATGGGTGCAGGGATCCAAAGAATCAGGAAGTGAGGAGTGACCGTGGAGTAGGTGAGCCTGTTTCCATGGTAACCTGCCAGTAAAGGGTAATGGGATGGGGACGAGCTGGGTTTGTGCATGTACTATATATACAGTTAGTACAGAAAGTTTAAAATGAATTGAATTCAATTTTTTCCTCAGTCTGAACATGACGCTCCATAATGATAAAGTGAAAACAGGGTTTTGTAGTGTTTTGAAAATTAAAAATAAAGGTAAGTCAAGTCATTATTAATCTCATGAATGTGGTTAGTGCCAGTGTTGAATTTTTAAAAGGCTACTCCATATTTTACATTATTCTTACGGTTGCTGAGACAATTTGTCTCCGCCTCATTCTGCAGGTAGTGGCTGTAACAGTAACAAATAAAATGCCAGCATTCAGGTGTTTTACCAACACGTCTGACACACTCATTCAGCGTTAGAAACCTTCCAGGCTGTGTACACTCAATCTGTGATTTATGAACAGCATTCACATGCAACTAGGTCTAGTTGTGACTCACAGGCGACACACACAGGTCTATAAATTCACTGGTGAAGTCTGAGTCTTACCAGCAGCTGACTTACATTGATAGCAGCAGCCTCTTCTTCACCCTCCGCCTGTCAACAATTAATATTTTATGAGCGGATAGTAGTTTTATTAGGACTGTACATCTGATTAAAGTGCTCTCCAAGCTGCCATCAGATGATAAATTACTGCATAGAAAGCAGAGACTGGGCTCTAGGGGTATTTACCTATTCAATTTAGAAGTAATATAGTGTAACTAACCAAAACTATGAACCCTGCCTTGAATGTTAAAATAGTGTTTGTATATTGTTGTTGCCCATAAAACATCACACTGACGCTGGCAGAACACTGTTAGTGCTGACCTCTTTTCTTATGTCCACCAGACCAATTTGCCCAGTTTTACCAGTCATCCATCATGTCTGTTCCTGTAATGTTTATGAAATCCTGGCTACCTACAGCAGCTGCCGGCTGTTTCTCTGATTGATCTGACTGAGGTTATGCAACTGAACGCTGCATTGCTGCACAATGATCCTAGCTGTGAAATGACTGAAGAGCTAGTGACAGTGTTGAGAAGCATGGAGGTCAACAGTCAGTGGTTACTAACTGGGCTGATGCCTCCCTCTGCTGGAGGAGGAGGAGAAAACAGCTGCCCTGTCACAGCTCAAAGGGAGTTCAGCTTAGTTTTAGTGGGGAAATACAGTCTCTCTTCAGGAGGTGATGTACAGTACTTGAAATAAAAGAGGAAAAAAATTGCTGTGTTACTTAAATAAGATCTCAGTACCTTGGATTTTCATTTTCAGTCATTATACCGAGGACAAAAGAAAAAAGGCTGATTTAATGTAGGACCAAAATGCATGTAAATTAAATGAATAAATAAATATATTTCACATTACAGTTACTGTCTCTAGTTGTACTGTTTCATGAGTGAATACATATGTGTGATATTTAGTACAACATAACCAGTCTGTTTACACTTGGTGCTGTTAAATTCTTTCAGTTTGCCCTCTTTCTCCTCTGTTGAGCTGGGGTCTAGAACAATCTGGCAGCGTCCTGGTGGGAGGACGCTGCCTAAATAGAGGTGCAAACAATAACGAAACTGGTGAAACCAATGTGAGTGATGAAGAACGTAAAAAGACCGAAACTAAGGTGAAACAAAAACAGGAAGTAACGTCAAAATAAAAGCCGGACAGGAAGCAGCGGAACCGAATCATGACACTGTTGCACAAGTTAAATATTAACTCAGGCTGCGTTAACTGGGGCAGAAGAAATAGATTTAGGCCACAGAGACTTGTCTCTCTTGTACTTCCAGGCTCAGCTTTTAGAGCCTGATTCTGTGTAAGGCAGGTTGCATTTTGTTGAATGTCTGTCAGTCTGGTACAACAGAAAGCTGATAAAGTGTTAGAAAAGGATGCTCCCAGCTGTTTTGGCTACTGGCCTTATATGCAGTAATGTCGACTTTGAGCACTAACTGTGATCATTTCATCTGGAGAGTGATTTTTACATTGTGAATTGTTCGATTTGTTTAAATTCAAAGTATCCAATATGCCACAAGAGAAAAAAAATACAAACAAAATAGGAGAAAAGTTGAAAAAATAAATAAATAAATATGCAGTTCTTAGACGTGTCATCCAGTTCCCAGTTATTCTTTTACCTTTATCAATAATTTAAACTAATAAACAATGTTTTGAAACCAGGATCTGATCCAGTATTTGGATCAAGAAGTGTACAAAAATACAGTGTGCCAGATTCATTTCAATTTCAAATGTAAGTATCAGATCAGAATTGGTATAGTTAATATTAAAGGAATCATAGGACATCTCTAATCTTTAACAATGTACTGTAAAAGCTTATAAAATGTTTCTTTAATACAAAATCTGAAAAATAGTTCCAGCTCTGAAATGTAATGGGGTAGCATCAAATGAAAGTACTTGAGTAAATTTATTTATTTAATTCTGATCACTACCTGAGTGATTCAGAGAGTTTTATCAGTATCATTTGATGATTTTTAAGATTATTTTTTCTTGTTTATCCTGCTTATATAAAAAACAAGCAATTATGAGGCAGGATAAAATCTTAAATACAACAATGACACCTATAATAAATATTGTATTGTATGCTGAATGAAGAAGGAACCAGAGACAGAATTAACCTTTCATGTACGAGACTGTGTGCCTCATGCCTCATACACCACACAACCCCACAGCACCACCTTTTATTATCAACACACACACTATTTACATGATGGCCAAAGCCCATTATCCCACCAGAACCCTCAGTCATGGTGTCTCGGCCCATTTGGGCTGGTCCCAACCCCCATAACAGAACACGAACACAATAACTCAGGAAATCACAGTCTCTGTCCTTAGGGGCAGACGGGAGCTCTGCTGGCCCCCGCTGTCCCCCAGGGCACTACAGCATCATTATAGCATCATGTGTAAAATACAGTATATAAACACCACAGATAACGTGACACATTTTTTACATTTAATGAAAAGCATTGTGTTAAACTCAACATTTTCAACATGTCGGGGATTCTTATTCTTAACAAAACATATCTCACACTTACATTAGAAATCCAGATCATATAGGTTTTAACATGTGACTGCAGCGACACATGCCACTGAGGAGTCACCCTGAAATCAAATGCTCACTTTTAGTTGCTTTTACTTCTGTTCGACCTGAGCAGAGTAATCTAACAGAGGAACATTATAGTGACCGGAGGGAAATTCACATCTGAGTTCATGAACAGGACTCAGGAAGGTGACATGGGTCTCGTTCAGCCATGTCAGGAAGGGCTTCAGGTCGGTGTTGCAGTGGAATCGGTTCATCTGTAGGTCAAGGGCAGTGAGTAGGCGGAAAGCAGCTGGATCAGGGGAGGCTATGAAGTTGTTGGAGAGGTTGAGTATTTTAAGACTTTTGGGTAGGATGTCTGGCTGGAGATATGTCAGAGCGTTGGATGAGAGATCCAGTTCTAGTACTGAGCTGAGACCTTTGAAGATTCCTTGAGGAAGAAACCGCAGGTTGTTGAAGCTCAGGTTGAGACTGAGCACATGTCCTAGGTTGTCAAACAGACTGAAGCATCTGCCCTGGGACCAGACGGACTGCAGAGAGCTGCTGTGAAGATCCAGGATGTGAAAATTTTTCAGATCAACTGCTGAAACCTGTCTACTGAACATACACTCCCTGATTGTGTTTCCCCCGTAGAAGAGACTCTGGATGCCTTTCAGCTGAGTCAGAAAATTGCCAACATCACCCAAGTCTGTTAATCTATTGTCCTGGATGTTCAGATGCAAAATGTTTCTAGCGAAGTCGATGATACTTATCACTGATGAGGGTGTCAACTTGTTGTCATTCAAGAGGAGAAACTGTAACCTGGGTAGAGATGCAGGGAAGCCTAAATCTCGCAGAGAGTTCCCTGTTAGATTTAATGTTCTAAGGTAGGGAAGGCCACTAAATGAGTGGTACCCCAGTACACCAATGTGATTATAGGACAAGTCTAGCACTCGCAGGTTTGTCAGAAAAGCAAAAGTGTAAGAATGGATTTCCCCAAGCAGGTTGTGTGACAGGTTAAGCAGTTTTAAATGGCCTTGAAGACCTTCGAAGGCATTTCTGTGTATCTGATTCACTTTGTTTCTGGAAATGTCAATGACTACAACTTCTTTCAGTGGACTAAAAACCCCTTGTTGCAATGCAAATATCCTGTTTTTAGACAGATCTAAAATCTGGACTGAACTGTTCTTCAAGCCTTCAAATGTGCTGTGGTCTGGATCAGGGAGATTGTTGAATGAAAACCCTTTGCCCATTGATCCTGACAATTTGAGATGGGAGATCTTTGTCCCCTCAATTGCTCTGAAAAACTGCTTTGAGGTAGCTGCGCCAAACCCGTTGTGGGACAGGTCAAGTGTCTGAAAGGACAGCCCTCTGAAAGGATTCCCACATTTCTGCCAGTTAAAACCTTGAGTATTCATGGTCTTAAGGGAAACAGATTCCAAGTTCAGGAGCTGGAAGTGCTTGCCCTGAAAACCAGACAGATCTGGCTCACAAATCTTGTCAATTTTATTCAGCTTGAGATTCAGCTCTTTCAAATGAATCATGTTTGCAAAGACCATTGAAGACTGGACTGTCTTTATCTGGTTTCCAAAGAGGTTGAGAGTCTCTAGGGAGGACAGAGGCTCTAGATAGTTCTCCTTCAGAATGGAATTGTGAAGGAAACAGTAATCCAGGTCGAGCTTCTGCAAACTAGACAGCCCCATGAAGGCTTGTGGCTCCAGTCGCAGACCCACATTCATGCCGAGCACCAGCCTCCTCAGGTGACTTTGTCTGCTGAAGGCGTTGTTTCTGATGACAAGCGGCACACGCTGTGCCCCCAGGTCCAGCTCCTGCAGCTGCTCGAGGCCTGACAGCGAGGTGGAGTTGATCTCACTGATGTGGTTCAGCTCCAGGTACAGGTGGGTGATGTTGGCAGGGAGAGCAGGAACCCAGTGGAGCTTCCGGAAGGCACAGTTGGCTACAGAGCCTGCAATGAGGCATGATGGGAAACACCCTGACACCTGCAAGAGGAAAATTTATATGTGTAAGTGGATTTTTAAAAAATTTTCTGTTACACTTAATGCTTTTATTTGCACTGTAATGTGTTTTGTATTGTATATTATCTTTTTATAAAATGTTTTGCTTCAGTGTAATGTTGGTTATTTAAAGACCTTTCAAAATAAAAGAAAGAACCGTATCAAACTTTAAATTTCACCATTCTGCTAGATGACTGATAAGGCTTATCACCACAGCCAAAAAAATGAACAGCAAGACAAACCTTTAAAGAGCAAAACCTATTTAAAAATAGTTTTAAAAACTGCATAAAACACTACAAACAAAACAGTTCTCATGTAGTGGCAATCCCTACTAAACTGCTTCTACATGGAATATGGATTACCAAATGATATTTTAATAAGTGAATTATTACTGAGTTGAAGTCACGCTGCATATTCACAAGGTGCAAATGATGTCCATATAATTAACAGAAGCAATAAAAGGTCTCCATGCTTTTCTAAGCATGTTCTTTTTTTTTTTAATTGAATATTAAAATAGACTCTGGGCTAGACAGTAGCTCATTGTTTCCTGCTTAGTCTGTTTATTTCTCTCCAAAGGAAGCACAATCAGTCTCAATCAGTCACAATCAGAGGAAACAAAGATCTATCATTTCCTTTTTGATGGAATTGTGTCCTTTTGGATAAAATGTGGGATCCACTGGAATTCTTTAAGGAATAATATTTACTGTATTTATTAAAATTTGTCTGCATTTCGCTACTAAAGAATTAAAATTTTCTGCCAAACATTACATGTGTAAGAAGGTACCACATGGGTAAACTTGCCATGCCATAGCATTTTAATTTCTATTTACAGAGTTTCACCTTAACTCATCGTGTTAATTTACATTTACTACACTATATATATCACATTGTATGTTTACCTACCTGTAGGAAAACGCAGATAGTGACCACCTGAAGACCCAGCGTCCACATCCTCACACACCTTAAATCTTCTTTCATTTAGCCTTTGTTCTATTCTGAAGGAATTTCTGTTGGCAGGGTTTTTATTTGAGTCTTTGGGTCACATGTGTTGGGCATTACTTGTAAACGTGACGCATGAGCGGGGTTCCCCTTTTTATTAAAAAGTCCACATTTCATAAGGATGGAGAACACATGTTTGCAGCATTTCACTGGTACATACTGTATGTTCTGTTGCGGTGTGCTGGTGTTAGGCTGACACACCGGTTTGTACAAGTGGCTGTTTTTTTTTTAAATGTGATGTTGCCAGGTTTATGTTTTGCTTTATAGGACTGTCAGTAAGAAGGAGTTCATTTAGTTTTAGTGTTCTGTGATGGACCAGAGATTGTCTTCCCCAGCATCCTACCAAACAAATATAGATTTTTTAGTGTTCTGTGATGGACCAGAGATCGTCTTCCCCAACATCCTATCAAACAAATATAGATGTAAAAGTCTGTTAGGCTTGTGTTGTAAACAAACATGTAATCGAAGCAGGTTTGGCAGAAAAGGAAGCAACAATGTGACTTGAAACACATCTTCCAGAGTTTTAAAATTATGTTTTTATGATGCATGAATACATATACTGATACTTTCAAGAGGGTATTTTGCTTTAAATTAGCTATCAGATAGATTACATTACCATTATATTAGCATTTTATTTCTAAGCATTTCTCATTATTTTATTACTCATTTGTATCTTACTCAGTGCTTCTCTGACTTTAAAAGAGCTGTCACAATATACACTTGCATTATTGCCAGTACTTGTTACAGTGTTTTAAAGATCTTTACTGCAAGTGATGAAGTTCTACACAGATGTTCTTTACGTTTCCTCTTGCACAACCGATAAGGACATTTGTCTGATGTTCTTAAAAGACCCTTCCTCTTTCAGGACGTTCCTAGTTCCTTCATCACATGTTGAATAATATGTTGTAGATATTTCGTAGGCAGTAGTGAAATGTAACCGAGTACATAATCTCAAATAATATATTTAACTACAGTTTTAAGGTGCATGCACTTAAGCATTTTCTTTTTCACCTTATGCCTCTACACCACAAATGAAAGACAAATATTGAAGTTTACTCCTTACAAATAAGAATTTTTAAAAATCCAACATATGTAAATCTTATAAAATATGATGCTTTGTTGTAAATTAAACTACCAAACAGCACAGACAATTACTTGGCAATTTTTAAAATAATCATTAGAGTCATTTTCATGCAAAATGCCAAGCATTTCAATTCCAGCTTCTCAAATGTAAGACTGTGCAACTTTTGTCCATCATGATTATTTTGACATTTTAATGAGAAATTATAAAGTGAAGCTGCTCACGTGCTCAGACTGAGAAATTTACCATCAGTGTCAAAACTCAGTATGATGTACAACTTGTAGAGACAAACTACAAACTCCCATATGAACTGTTCAAACTACAGGAGCTCTCAGCTGGGGAAGGAGACAACAACTGATGGTTTACTTTTCACTCAAATGGCCAATTAATGTCAAAATTAGGTAACCAACTCTGTACATAATACAGCAAATTGTTCGTTTTCATTACAATCTGCTTAAAACACAAAAAGGTACGTGTGATGCATAAATGTAGTTGAATCACACAGGGCTGGTGAATTTCACGACCTCTGGAGAATGAATGTTTGTCAAATACAAAGAGGAAAGAGTAAGGTTCACTGACACTGTGTCAGAGGTGTAATGTAACTAAGTACATTTACTCAAGTAAGATACTTACTTACAGAAAACTACTGGGGTGTTTGGATGAAAAATGGGCGTGTCCAGGTAAATTTTGGGTGTGTTGGTAACATGAGGGTGCACAAAGTGACTGTGCCACTGACCAGCAAAAAACAGCTCTGTGGTCAACAGTGAAATCATCATTGCTAGTTAATGACTATTTTGACCTTGTTGTGGCCTGTCTAGGTGCTTGCACAATGCTCCTGTACTGTTATACGTGCTGCACAGGACATGCAAAACTTAAAAGATGACATTGTGTTCATTTGGGTGTTGTGCACATTAATACGTCCTGCAGGAGCAAATCCATTTCCTCAGTGGGAAATCTTACTGACGTCCAACCTGGCAAGTCCGCCAGGATGCCAGCAATCTGCCAAACATTCAAGCTTGCACGTCTCTTGTAAGGATGTGAGGTTATGCACTGATTAGATAGTTGCATGTTATGCCTAAAACACACCCCTGTTTTAATGAGGACATCAAATACAGCCCTTTTGCTTCTTGCAGGGGCACTTGAACCATTTTTCCTGCTCTTCAAATTACCGAAATGAACATGGATACACCCTGTTGTACCCGATACTTTTAACCATGCTAACTCTGAGAGACGAAGCAGTCCAAGTAACTTCAAGTCAGTGCTGATTTATTCCATGAACACAGGTAAAAATTAACATTACACGCTCAGGTATCTTGCACCTCCAACATGCACGCAGACAGCTGAAAGATGAAAGACCCTGAACCACAACAGGCCTATACATTATATCACTTCGGGCTAACCCCATTCTACACAGAGAGACGCCAAACCGTGACGTCTCCCGGTGCCAGCTTTGCAGCTGGCCAGAGCAGTATTCAAAACATGAAGAAAAGCAATGTGTGATTGTCTGTTGATTATGTCGTGGGTTGCTAAAAACATTCTAACACGACCTCTAGTGACATGTCATGACATTAAACATAAGAAAATATTATGGCTATGGCTACAGTTATACACATCATAATAATAATAATAAACATCCTGTCTGCTAACAGTCATCAACTTTCTATCTAGTTATCCTTGACCATAAGCAACCTGCAGCAACTCATGAGAATGACTAAACATTTAACAGCCTGAGCTAGACATCCTGTCTACTCTAAATATTTCTAATACAACAAGTATCTAACCAATATCTATCTGACTAAAAATACCTAACAACCCAAACACCATTTGCGCCAATGCATCTTGATCAGATGCTGTGGACCCTCAAAACAGGGTCCTGGGTGTCTATTAGGAGGGATGGGGGGGCTTTTCCCTGTGTGCCCAGGGACCCATCCTCTCATACTCCGTCCATGGGTCAAAGCAGCTGGTAACAAAACTGATCATGCTTCCCCGGTGGAGTAAACGCGTCTTTTTTTAGCTTGTACGATAAGCTGGTTACTGTACACCCAGACTAAAAGTGTACAATGATACATGAAGCTTTGTGTCAGCAGCACTGTGTGTCACAGCGGAGGGAGAAGGACGGGCCGGGGAGAGGAGTGACTTATTTCAAAAATAGTCGCTGCACTTCACACGGCAGAAAGCGATACAGCAGCGGGCGGCACGGAGGGTGTGAAACATGATTTGCTGCGGAAATAAATAACGGGACCGGGGACTGGCATTATTTTAAGCAAAGACGAGTCCGCAACACACGGTGAAAAGAGGAAGTGTATACTTCAACAGGGAAGCAACAGCTAAAAAGTCACTGCCACACGTTTCAGTGTTGATGTTGGTTATTTGGCCACGAATATCTGCCGAAAATAGTCCCGGTGAGTAGATCCGACCTCATAAGGAACATGAACGGATTTAACATTGCAACATATATGTACGCTCACGTTTTCGTTGATTCGGATACAACTTTTAATGTAAAGAATTACTCGAATTTGTAACAGAGATTTCAGAGATTAATTCGGGGGAACAAGGTGAACAGGGAGTTAAACTTTTCTGCAATATGGCCGCTCAGATGTCACACAGCTTCCCAGAAGCAGGCAGAACTAAAATAGAGCTTTGACCCCAGTCTTTGGAAGTTATAGGAGCCCAGACTGTCAACTGAAGACCAGGGAAATACTGTACAGTACTTTAATAATTGAACTGTGTAACGTGGTGTCCTTCCCTGTCTTGACTGAAGTGGCAGACCGAAGTCATGCCCACTTTTCAAATCAAAACTACTATTGGTGTTCGGCGTTCTCTTCTATGGGAGGAGCGAAACTCTATTCAAAAATCTGGCAATTTTACGTTTCCTTGTTTATTGCCAAACATACAGGCATTTAACAGCAAAATTTAATTCTTTTTTAAAGTCTGCAGTGCCCATTGTGTCATTCGGCAGACCATATTAAGGATTAGTGGCATGTATACTATCAGTCAAAAGTTCCCATTGAATTGAATGAAAAAGTGTGTACTAACTTTTGATTGGTACAGTAGTGTGCTTGTATGCAACAAGCTGAATTGGAACAAATTTAGTAAGAATTTTTAGTTAAGGTTTCCAGTGTTAGGGTTAATAGATCATTTCCTCTGACCATTTGGGTGAAATGAAATGGTTTGATAAAACATTATATACTTTAATGAATCATCACTAACCATTTTATTTGTGCCTGGAGATTACATTTATCACACCAGCCAAAAGGTGTTACCAGAGATGGTCTAAGCATTTCTAGGGCACTAACCAAACCAAACCACAACCTAAAATGTGGATAGGCGCTCCCTGTTGTCCATATAATGGCTAAGATTGTTTGGAAGATTTCCATAGGAATTGTTTGTTTTCTGCATCAGTATGACTGTAGAAGCAAATAGAATACAAGTAGATTTTGGGTGTCCATTTATGGTTTTAATAAGGAGCCAAAGCAGATTTCAGAGTCAATATTTGTTTTTTAACAAGCATTTTGATAAGTATGGTATTTTTGATAATTACTGATGTTAAACATACTGTACCTTGCATGTATTCCCACATAATGCATTTCTATACAGTTGTTGTTGTTTCGGCTGCTCCCCAGTGTTTCAGAGGCCACCACAGTGGATCTCAGTGATCCCCATATGTGATTTGGAATAAGTTTTATGCTGACGCAGATGCCCTCCCTGACGCAACCCTCTTGTTTTTTTTTAATCTGGGCTCGGGACTGGCACGTACACTGCACTGACATATGCGACCAAAGTGGCTCGGTTTAGCCACAGCACCTGGTATTCCTCCATCCAAATACTAACCAGGACTGATGCTGTTTAGCTTTTAAGATCAGACAACATCTGGCATGATCTGTTTCTACATACTGGTTTTCTGTCAGGCTCCAGTTCATAAATAATTTCAAACTCTTTCAGTTTTTTCTTTTTTCTTTCCAAGTTTGGCCAATTATTGAAACTCTTCTCCAGGTTGCGTTCTCAAATTATCTATTGTTTTTGGAACCGTAAACCACACACATATATTCTTCTGTCTGTATCCCAGTTAAAAGTCATAATCGTTTTCTCTTCCAGCGGCTGTTAAAACCACATAGACCATCAACCGAGCAGTGCTTTATTTATTATGTGGGGTGACTGGTTCAGTGGGTAGAGCAGTCGTCTCCCAACCGGAGGGTTGAAGGTTCAAATCTCAGTGCCTACAGTCCATGTGTCGAAGTGTCCTTGGGCAAGACACTGAACCCCCAAGCTGCCCCCGATGGTTAGAGCCATCGGTTGGGTTAGGCACAGTAGATGGCTGCCTCGGTTCTGTACCGGAAACAAATTCCTTGTGTCTAACATACTTGGCCAGTAAAGGTGATTATCCTTATTTTTGTTTCCCCTGCAGGAAAAACTCAAATAACGATAAGGTTCATTACCAAACAGTGCAAATATGGACTCTGACAGAAACATGGGAGAGTGTAAAAAACTAATTTCTAGAGAAAAACACGCTCAGTAATTTTTGAGTTTGTATCCTCTAGTGCAGTCAGGTTGCACAATTTATTGGAAGAAGCTAAAAAGAGATGCTGGTAGTAACTGACAGGCCACTACATTTTCCCCTGGTAGCTACATATTGTGTACTTTAACTGAGCAGTGGGTGATTTGTTTAGCAGGGCAAAATGAGAAGGGGAAACAAGAATTAACCGTCCTGCTCTTCCTGGCATCCTGTACATGATAACCAGGTTTATAATATTTCATAGCATTTCCCCTCACTGTCTCCATATGGAAGGATTTTAGATGTTGTTGGTTTACAGTAGTGCTGATCTGTCTCCGCGGTGGGTGAGGAGATAATAGAGCTGAGACCTATGATTAGAAGAACAGTCACTCCTACCCAGCCTCCAGTTTATATAATTTCTGAAGAATTAAATTATAGTGAAATCTTAGTGTTGCTTGTGTTGTGTGTAGCCTTCCAACACTCGTGGGGACCTCAGAGCTCTCTGCTTGTTTACAGTTTGATGCTTCTGAGTCAATCCTCAGGCAGCTTTCAGCACTGTGTAAAATGAAGTGTAATGACAGACTAGTTATCTTTCAGCAAGTTGTGTCATGGCTTATTTGTAGAGCAGTCAAGGTCACTGACACTCTGCTAGCCCTTCAGTATCGGTCTGTTGAACAGCTTGGTGACTAAATCTGTGGGAATCCAATAAAAAATACAGTGGGGCAAGTAACTATTTGATACACTGCCGATTTTTCAAGTTTTCCCACTTACAGAGAATGGACAGATCTGTAATTTTCATCGTAGGTACACCTCAACTGTGAGAGATGGAATCTATGAAAAAATTCCAGAAAATCACATTGTTAGATTTTTAAATAATTTATTTCCATTTTTTTGGCCCTGCGATGGATTGGCGACCTGTCCAGGGTGTACCCCACCTTCGCCCGATTGCCGGCC
>NW_018127943.1:713355-714146 GCF_001952655.1 Monopterus albus | reverse complement strand
TTTGGTACCGAAACCTTTGTTTACAATAACAGGAGCCACCCCTTAGTTGCCCTGGCTCTGTGTTTGAAGTCATTGTCACGCTGGAAGACCCAGCCATGACCCATCTTCAATGATCTTACTGAGGGAAGGCGCTTGTTGCCCAAAATCTCGCAATACATGGCCCCATCCATCCTCTCCTCAATATGGTGCAGTCGTCCTGTCCCCTTTGCATAAAGGCACCCCCAAAGCATGATGTTTGCACCCCCATGCTTCACGGTTGAAATGGTGTTTTTGGGATTGTACTCATCCTTCTTCTTCCTCCAAACACGGCGAGTGGAGGTTATACCAAAAAGTTCTATTTTGGTCTCATCTGACCACATGACCTTCTCCCATGCCTCCTCTGGATCATCTAGATGGTCTTTGGCAAACTTCAGACGGGCCTGGACATGTGCTGGCTTGAGCAGAGGGACTTTGCGTGCGCTGCAGGATTTTAAGCCATGACGGTGTAGTGTGTTACTAATGGTAACCGTTGAGACTGCGGTCCCAGCTCTCTTCAGGTCACTGACCAGGTCCTCCCGTATAGTTCTAGGCTGATCCCTCACCTTACGTGTGGCTGTGGTTTACGAGGTAGGGCAGTCGTCTCCTGACCAGCAAGTTGGTGGTTCGACTCCTGGTCTCCCCGCATGCCTAAGTGTCCCTGAGCAAGACACTGAACCCCAAATTGCTCCCGGTGGCTCAACTGGCGCCAGTGTGCGGCAGCCTCTTGTCATCGGTGTGTGAATGGGTGAATGGAGGATGATCGCCTGTCAAGC
>NW_018127943.1:705129-713033 GCF_001952655.1 Monopterus albus | reverse complement strand
TTGTAGATTCTGTCTCTCACAGTTGAGGTGTACCTACGATGAAAACTACAGAAGTGTCCATTCTCTGTAAGTGGGAAAACATGAAAAATCGGCAGTGTATCAAATACTTATTTGCCCCACTGTACTTGGATCATTGCTTTTGGGCCCCCATAAGACTATTATGAGTGTTTTAAAACAACTTGCTCAAGGGCAAAGCAATAGTTTAAGGTGTTGTAGGTTGCAAGTTCAGTGTCGAGGGATCAGATGCACTCTTGTTTCTTCAGCTCAGTAAACACCAGTTTCACTTCCTATTTGTCCTTTTGTTCTCTTCCTGTTGCTTTCACCATCTCGGTTTCTTTTTTGTTCCTTTGTTCCAATTTTTTTAGTACTTCTTGATTTATCTTAGTGCATTTCCCATACATTTATATTTCTCTTTTTTTTTTATATCGTCTCTCTTTTCACTTCTTTCTTTGCAACCAGCATGACTACCTTACAGTTCTCCACCCTCACGTTGGAGTGCATCACAAACCCAGATTATCAGCGCAGGCTTCAGTTCCAGACTTTATTTTGGTTGCAGGCCTTAGGTTTGTGCAAAATGTAAATGTAACAAATTACACACATGCTGTGCTCATAGATGTTACTGCTGTGTCAGCTATTTAGACTGAAAACATCCAGGTGCTGCTGTAATATGATGCAGAGGGCTGCTCTGGTGGTGGGTGGCGTGTTGCTTCAGGTACCGGTGAGACAATAAAACACAATCCAGGAAGGAACTGATGCACGAGGTTGAAGGCTTCAATGCCAAATCATCTTTCTGGATGATGTTACGCCTTTTTGCTAAATCACAGATGCCTGCTCTGTGCGTTTGTCTAAATGCAGTCGTTGAAAGCTTAAAACCAAACCGCCGTATGGAAAGTGTTTAGCAATTTGTGTACATCACAGTCACTCAAAATCACTAACTTGAGTCCTTGTGGAAAATTACTAGTGCCGGTTCAGGCTCTGTGTTTTGTTTTATTTTAAATAGCTTATCCTGGATTGTGATGACAGAGGCACAGGCTTTTTTTGGGGACTTTTGGTACAACCTGAAACACCCCTGACATGCTAGCTCTCCATCTTAAATGATATGATCTGCTTCTGTTTCAGTTCAGAGTCGTAGAAGATGTAATTCTGATGTGAATCATTTTTTTCACCCACTCCCAGTAACTACAGTGACATTACAACAATTGCGAATACTGCTGCTTTTCTAAGCCATACTGTAATTCATGCATACTTGCACCACCAATAACCATCACCGTAGTATCAAGCACTTCATACACATAGTAAAACATTATAACATCAAGGTTGAATTACACTTACTACTCCAGATTCAGCGAGGAAGCTAAATTCTGCAGACACATCAGCTTTTGGATTAAAAGCCAGTGGCAGTTTATTTTTCTAAAATACTTTAGGACCTTTGACATCAAACCAAACCCCTGGTGATACATTCAAACCTAACACATAAACTTCCACATAAGCCTCATCTGCTTGCATGTTACAGTAAAAGGTCATTTATAGGGTAAAAGGAGCCTGTGGGTATTTCAGCGTCTAAAGTTGCACTGTATATATATATCATGTGTAACACACACACACACACACACACACACACTGGGCAGGTCCTGTCAGGGCAGACCGTGAGAATGCAGAGCAGCTGCAAGTGGTAATGTTGTCATGTGGCATGCATGGTGTGTGTGTGTGTGTGTGTGTGGGGAGTGCAGAGGGTGGTAAACAGTCTCTTACCCCCGCTTCAGTAGCCCCTCACCTGCTTGATGCCCGGCCCAGTGTTTTCTTCTTCTGTCCCACTTGTGAGTTTGCAGGTTCACCTCCCGAACACAGCTTTGAGTCCAGTGTCTGTTGTTTTTATGTCATTTCTTCCAGCAAATCCAAACCTGCTGTCGTCATATTTAAGACTGAGAGCAACTGATTTCTATGAACAGGCGTGTGTGTGTGTGTGTGTGTGTGTGTGTGTGTGTGTGACAAAGAGAGACTGATGTTTATGGAAGAGAAGTTTGTGCATTTGTTGTCAGGGCCATTTACTTTACTTATGTGTTGGCCTGCATAAATGTAACCACTGTTTTGATGAAACACCCTAGAGAGAGAGTGTGGGTGGCTGGTGATGCACAGGTGCACTGGTTGGGTGGTCTACACTGACACCGACACCCCCTTTACACACACTAGTGTTAATGAGACCCAAGATCATAATATTGGCAACATGCAGGCATGTGAGATTACTTGATGATATGTGTGTGCAGGACCTTTTTTAATCATCATTTCAACAGGAGATTGTTTAAAAAAGCTGCACCAATATGGCACAGTAAAGGTGTCAGATCATTTTTTTCTATACCACATTTTAGGGAGTATAAACACATGATGATGATGATGATGACTTTTATTGGCCAAGTATGAAACTGTGGAAGAATGAGGAATTAATAAAATATAACAGATAAATAAAACATGTAAATACAACTAAAAAGGACAATGCTGATAAACCAGCAAACAGCACTGGTCTGACTAGTGTGTAGAGATGTAGGAGTGTGTGTCCCACCGGTTGTGTTATGTGTTAGTGTGTCCTCTGCTGTCCCCACAGAGCCTTTGACATTATTGTGTACTGAAAAGACTTTTCAAATCGCCCCTCTCTTCTCTCTACTAGACGCCCTTTACTGAGGCTCCTGTGTCCTGTGTGACCCCCTGACACAGAGAGGTAAGACCACACACACACAGTTTATATGTCGATGCAAAACACAGTGCATTTAGTGCAATTAAACATTCAGCAACTTTTTCTTTTAAACTCTGCTGTGTCTTAATCCAGAGGTTAGTGGAATGAGGGTGTATCTTCTTTTGCAGAGTGTGTGTATTCAGGGCAGTGGGTGTTTGTCAGTTTGTTTCCGTAGAGCTCAGCAAATGTCAGCCACAATAAAACACCATGGTGCAAGAGCAGTGTGCGTCGCCATCTACACAAACAGCAAACGCACATGCAGACAGCTGTAGGTATATTCCTCCCCACAACCATTCTCTTCTCCGTCTCTTTCTTTTACTGTCCTTTGTAGCTGAGATCTTAAAGAAAAGACCTGAAGCAACAGCAGCTTCTCTGTCTGTCATCAGTCGCCTTCACTTTTTGAGTTTCCACTGAGTGTGTGGGGTTTCGACAGGCACAGGATTCAGAATCAGAATCTGCTTTGTCGGCCAAGTATGTTGAACACACAGGGATTTTGACTCTGGCACAGTGGCTCTAATTGTGCTTTTGAAAAATTTTGTGCATTCAGATAGGAAGAAGAAAACAGTAGAGTAAAAAAGGAAAGGAGAAAAAATTATCTATTAATAAATACACTATGTATGCAGTGTGAAAGAAGAGCTTCGGATAAATAAATACCCTGGTTATATTAACAGATTATTGCACTGGTGGTGTTAGCTGTTATTCTGTTATACAGACAGACATGGATTAGCAGTAATACAGCTGATCACCTCATCATACAACCCACTGTCTGTTCTGCAGTCTCACATGATGATGATGATGAGTAAAGCACAAGCAGTGTGGTAGTAAAGCAGGCATTCTCCTACCTACACAAATAGGGCAACAGCTGATTTAAAGGCCACATTATGCTCATTTTCAGGTTTATATTGTCATTTAAAGGTTCTATTAGAAAATCTTTACACTCTTGTACATTCATAAAGTTAATTCATTTCCTCAGAGCGCCAGTGGCGCCAGACTCTTTTTCCCTCTGTGTGAACACGCTGTTTTGGCTCGTGGCCCCACCCCCCTAACAGCTCAGTCTCTGATTGGTCAGCTTCTATAGCGTTTAGCAGGAACCGTCTACCAACTCTAGCCGCGTTTCCGGGTTCCGGAACAGTTCCGGTCCTCAGCGTTAGCTCTGCTAACAGCGTTAGCCACATTTCTACTGTAAATTTCACCATAATAACCTCTTCTTAACCAAAAACTAAACAACCACAGATGTTCAAGCAGGAGCCTGCTACTGTCACACCTGGGCAGTGTTTTATAATAGAGTAACACCTTTAACATGGTTATATGAAGTTTAGTGCTGTTAATAATAAAAATAATTGTTCGTTGCAGCCCAAATGACTTTGTGTGTTTACCAAAATGGATGTTTGCACTTTAGCACCTACCAGTCAACAATATTTAATGCAGCCTTTGCGTAGTTGGTACAATAGCTGCAGGTGCACCACTGTTTGATTTGGATGTTGTGTACCAAAAAGAGCTGGGTGAATTTCCTGTTACTAACCTTTGTACTTTGATTCAGTTATTGGAAAAAACACAGGAGCCAAACTGTTCCTGGCCCTCTGAGATACTTGGGGGTATATTGTGTGTAGAGTAATGACATCTGCAATGATTTAAAGCATTTAGAGTTAAAATATGACCAGTGCTCACAGAGCAAATGTTCATCCATGTCAGCTTTACACAGACAGACATCAGAGGCCGACAGACAGGGCGTAGTTATCAGCAAGGCCAGGCTGGAAATAGCATTTTACTCACCATGGGAGAGCAGTGTGGTAACTGGTGAGCAAGTGACACTTTTGGAAACAGTTATAGGTCTATTTCTGGCTCATGTAATGTCTATGACAAGACACTGAATGAAGTCATAATGAGCATCGATTAAAATCTTTAGCCACAAACCTTTGATATATCCACCTGTTCTGCTGTGTTTTCAGAAACGCTAATTTGCTTTCTGGCCAGCAGATGTTTAGCCTAGCATAGCATAAAGGCTGTAAACAGAGGGAAACAGCTAGCCTGGCTTTTACGACAGTAACAAAAGCTAATTTGATTACATCTTTATTTCATTTGTTTCATTTGCACAAAGATAGGAAGCACAGTTAGGGTTACTGATCGTTTCATTTGACTTTCCACCAGGCTGTGAATAGGTGTATTTCTCAAATTGCTGAACTGTTGCTTTAATGCTCAGACATTTAACTGCCTTATTCTAGGACAGCTTGTTAAATGGGGGCAGTGTTGGGGAGGGGACGCTTACTTATTAAAGTAAAGAGACAGTGAGCTACATAAACATAGCCACATAAGCTCTGTTAGCTTTGGTGAAGTGGTCACTGTACACACCAGCGCTATCTGATGCTGCTCTTCTTGACTACAGATGAAGGTTTGCAGAATTTATTTGGCCAGTTTCTTGTATTCTTGTGAACAACAACATTTAATAAAGCTCCTTGTGCATTCTCGGTTTGATTGATTTGAGCGCCTGTAAGCAACGCAAAACATAGACATTTTCAGAGCTTGTGATAGCGCGTTTTGCTCTCCAGCTGCAGTTCACGCCACAGCAACACAGTGACGTGATGTCAAGTGGAAACAGGCTATTAATAGTCTCACAGTGCATGGGTCCACCTGCAGGTTTGAGCTTTCTGGGGGCTACATTGAACAGAAATTCAGAATAATCCAGACATCAGTGTCAGCTGCAACAAACCAAACTGGTCATAAAACTCATGGTTGCAGTGTGTTGCATCAGTTCTTTACAGGCAAAAATCTTTCCCAACCCCTGTCAGGCATTAAAAGATCAAGAATTTTTAGTCAAGAAGAAATTACAGTCAAGTAACCGGAGATGTCCTTTTGCAAACATTGTTCAGTGTCTTATTGGAGTGCACATAGATGAAGTGTTGGCCTCATTACTTTCAAACTTCCTGTGTGTGGGTGAGAAATAGCAGTGAAACAACCGTATAAAGATGTGAGGGAATCTGAAAGAGCGAGTGTGTTTCTGTGTGTGAATGAGAGAGAGTGATTGAAAGGAGGAATCCTTCTTTTGTCTGATGAAGTCTCCCTGGAAGCTTTAAAATCCTCTCTGGAATGTGTGTCTGTGTGTACCGGGGGTTGGCTTGTCACCACATTTATAGAAAGAATGCAAATATTTGTGTGTGGTGTAGTGTAACGGTTACCATGACTGCTGATAGCCTCCGGTGTTTCCTCTGTCACCTGACAGCAGTGGGTGAGTTATAGCGACATTTCTTTCTCTTTGCATTTCTTTCTTACCTTGCCCACCCTTCCCCCTCTCTGGCTTTTTCTTCTGTGCCCCTGTGAGGATGCCTCAGCGCCAGTCTACAGATTTCAGATCAGATTTTATCAGCTGCAAACGGTGTGTGGCCCTGAACTTTACTCTCACTGAGCATGCCTCTAGCTTGTGTGCACGTGTGCGGCTTTGTTGGTGTGCGTACAGTAAAAGTAAAAAAATAAACTTACAGTTGCAGTTTATCTATTTAGTGAGGTTCCTGTTTAAGGTTTTTCTGAATTTTAAGTTGGTATTTAAAACACTGAGCAAATCAGAGCATTTTTAGGTTGATTGATTAATAGTGTTATCATTTCAGTTAAAATTAAATAAAATAATAAGTGATAACACCTATGATGGCCAGCTGGGCCAACTAATAGTCTCACATTGCACGAAAGCACCAGGAGGATAGATTTTTCTGGAGGCCACAGTGAACAGAAATTCAAAATGTCCTCACAGCAGTTTCGGTTGCAACAGGTCAGACCATTTATTGCATTAGTTCTTTTACAGGCAAATTTCTCCACCCCAGTCAAAAATTAAAAAGTTGGACACAAGCCCCGAGTGCTGAGGGTTTTCCTGCTGTGCTGTGTTTGTTGCAGGATGGTGATGGCGATGGAGGAGGGGGGGCAGAGAGATGGAGAGAGGAGTGCTCCAGCGACAGCAGGAGCAGAGGGGAGACAGATCTTCGTTGAGCTTGGTTAGTGACTTCTGAACCTCAGAATAAATCTTACATGGCCTCTGTGTTGCAGCCAGATTGGATCTTTTTCTTTTGAATCCCGCAGCAGTTCTTGCTCATCATTCATTTAAAATGGAGGAGCACCTACATTCTTGAAAGTTTGTTTTCACACTTTAAAAAAAGCGTCTTTCTGCAGTGTAAAATGTTCATAATGATGTCACTCCATCCACAGCATGCTGAAGAAAGGAAGTTAATTCCAGGGCATAATGATTCTCCGGAGATTCTGAATGTCATCTTCTTTTTCACAGGGGAGAAGAACTTTGACACCATTTGCCTCTCCACATATCGAACAGCCTGCAAGCTCAGATTCATACAGAAGAGGTGCAACTGTAAGTCAACATAAACAGCCTGACTTTGAGTCTTTTGGTTCATTTTTTTGTGGACGTTAAGCTAAAATTACCATTAAATATCATAATGGCTCTGTAGTGTAGTTTACACCATGATTCCTCAAGAGGTTTTTAGGCAAATAAGAAACAAACATGTTGTTTGTGTGATAAATGTCTTTGTTATTTAAATTTGTTAATAACTTTACATATTGTTCAACCTGATGATGTAGACTTTTGTTTCTCACCCTCTGAATCTGTGAAAACAAGTTAAGTCACTCACCTCATGTACCTGTGGAAGAAAGTAAAGTCATTAACTGTGGAAGCAAGTTGGGTTATTTAGGCATCACTGCTCCATGGAAACCTGCTGTCAGGAGCATTCCTTAGTGACCTCTGCTGCTCTCTCTGCTGATGTTTACATCGTAAAGTTTGAGCCTGGTTATCTTTGGATTCCTTTTGTATGCTTCATTTGATCTTCTTATTCTGCCATCTGCAAAGACCTTTTACAGTCTGACTCTTGCATTTGGGTCGTCAACTTTCACTCGTGTCATTCCAGTGCATCTGATTGACATATACAATGTGATTGAGGCTATGCGAGACGCCGGTCTGAACGCCGTCGAGCTCAACGCTGGCATCTCTGTGATCAGACTGGAAAACCTGGTGTCCTCACTGTTCAACCAGCTCAGCAAGCGCCTGCCCACCACATACCCCATCAACGCACGAGAGAGCACCGTCCTCTTAGTTGAATTCATGTTGGCTGCCATTGATGGGTAACTAGAGAAGTCCCCGCAGTGGTCTGTGGGTCTGCAACATCCTGTTGTTTTCTATAAATATGTC
>NW_018127943.1:697242-705063 GCF_001952655.1 Monopterus albus | reverse complement strand
ACGGCGCTCTCTGTGAAGGCGATGCTGGCCACGCTGTGCGGAGGGAAACTGGTGGATAAACTCCGCTGTGAGTACCGGCCAGCAGCCTCTTGACTGACGTGTAGTCAGTTTTTTAACATTTCACAAAGTTACTTTTCAACAGAAAACTGGCACAAACTTGTTGATTTCACATGCGAGCTCTGTGGACACAGGAGTCATGATAGTGACTGGAATACATGCACATCCTGCAGCCACTTGGCAGAACCTTAAATGTCAACTCAGATGAAAACTAGAAATAAATAAGTTACTTTTTTAACACATTACAAAAGTGACAGCTAAAAAGCTGAAACATGACGGAGTGTACGACTTGTTTTAAACCAAACAAAATGACCGATAAAAGTGAAATGTTTATTACTGTGTGGCCATTTTTGACTGAATCGAAAAATTAAATCTAGATTTCCTACCAACAGTGACATGCAGAATCATGTTTCAAGTGCTGGTGTTGTTTGTCTTTTTCATATTACTCTAATGGTGAGCTAACATTGCTGGACCATTAACATAAAACGTTGGTGTGAGTTTTAATTTTCATTTTCTCTTATAACTTCAGAGGGTGAGTTCTTCTGAATATTCAGCAGTTTGTTTGTTGTTTTTTTTTGCATATGTGATCACATCCTAGGACATTACTGCAAATCTTACCCTCATTGTTACTGTATTTATGTCTATCAACTCAGACCATTTGCAAACATCTCAGTTCCATGTGTAGAGATGTATAGATGTTACATATGTGCCACCTTGTGGAAAACACATGTTGGTGCTGCTGTTTGCTCACAAACATTTACCTGCTCTTGTGTTTATCGTGGGGACAAAAACCTGTTGACACAGTCATACTGTGGAGACTCACCTCCCATTTTTAGGAAAAAAATAAACCAGATCCTGACCTTAATGAGTTATGTGCAAGAAGAAGATAGGAAATATAGAGTGGTGCTTGACCACGCAGAGCTTTGAAGACAAACAACAGTAGTTTAAAATCAGGAAACCAAAGCCTGGGTAATATGTTCATGTTATTATGGGCTTGTGTGTGTGTGTGTGTGTGTGTGTGCGCGCAGATGTGTTTTCTCAGGTATCTGACTCTAATGGTGTGTTGGAACAGTCCAAGTTTGATGCTTTTCTAAGAGAAGCCCTCAAGCTGCCCACTGCTGTACATGAAGGACCGTCCTTCGGCTACACGCACACATTAGCACGCTCATGCTTCCCACAACAGGTACAATCACACACCTCAAACCTTCTTTGCCTGCTGTGGTAAAAAACATTAGATAGAGTTTTTCTGCACTGGATTATAAGAGCTCCGTGTAATGGTTCATTTTTGCTTTGGTGCTTTTACTGCGACTGTTTCTGAAGAGTTGTCTCTTGTGCATGTTGTCGCTGCTGTAGAAGAGGGTGACGATCAACATGTTCCTGGACATCATAGCTGACCCTCCTCAGTGTCTCGTCTGGCTGCCTCTCATGCACCGTATGGCCAACGTGGCTCATGGTACACACACACACACACACACACACTGCAGACATACTGAACATAGACTTTTGCCAGCCAGTTTTATCCAGAGAAATTTACTTACACTGCAGTAAATTCTAAATGGTTTTATTGGCTGCATTTTTACACACATATTTAGCCTTTAGTTTCCACTTTTTTCATTTATTTTTGTCCTTTTGGTGTTTTTTTTTATTCTTAAGGTGGGTATTTTCGAGATCACTTCAGTAAACAGTGCGTCAAATGTAAACGTGTGAAAGGTGTCGCTTGCAGTGATGAACCTGCAGAGAATTTGCAGTCTGGTGCACAACCACTCAACTTTTGGTCATGATCTTGTGGTCTTTAAGTGTTAGGAAAGCATCTCTCCTCTGAATCTGCTCCAGCTCATCACCAGTTAGGGCACCGCCGGAGCTCTCCTGCATTTCGTTGGCGATAGGAGTGACTTCCTGAGTTAGAAATGTTGATAAATTGCTCTTACATCTGGACCTCCTTCATTCTGAGAATTTTTGACCAGTTGGGGGTGACTTCCTCCTCTGGGACTCCTTATGTTGATAAATACAGGCCCAGATGTGTCTTCTCCTTATCATCTCTTCTGTGTTGCAAAGCTGACTGCTGACAGATTCTCTCTCTCTTCTGTCTTTCTCTCAAGTCTATCACCCCGTGTCGTGCTCCTACTGTCGCTGCAAAGGCATGACGGGATTCCGCTATCGCTGCCTCCGTTGCCGTGGTTACCAGCTCTGCCAGAACTGCTTCTGGTGCGGCAACGCCAGCGGCTCACATAGCAACCAGCATCAGATGAAGGAGCACTCGTCTTGGGTGAGTCACTGTGTGATTTCTCATTCACCACAACAGTTAACTATAACCTATCACAAATGTGCACGTATGTCTTGGTAAATGTTGGGCAGGGAGTTGTCAGCCAAATACGGTTTCCGTGCACATATTATCAGTGAGTGAGGAAGTATTCAGGTCCTTTCTATAAATATATATACTAATACCAAAGTGTAAAAATACTTTTTTATATCAAAATTATTAGATATTTCCCTGGTTAAATAATGGCCCCTGTGATTGACATACTATTACTATATATATACTGGATAAAGTATTATTGCTCATGTATTAATGAGTATCTGCTGTAGCTGTCTGTGGTGGAGCGAATTTGAAACTTTTAATCTTAAGACTGCGGCTAAGGAGCTTTTCATTGTGAATATTTTTTCCACTAAAATAGTGAGAAAGTCCCTGTCACAATTACCCAGAGCCCAGAGTGACACCTTTGTTGTATGTCTTCCAGTTAAGGAATCATTTCAACAGTACTGTTCTGTTGTTAAAATTTTTAACAAGTCATATTTTGAAGCTTTTCATTTGCTTTCTATGTAAAAATGTAAATTTTTAAAGTAAGTTGTAAGTAAAGCTGTCAAAAGTAGTGCATTAAAAAAAAATTTACAGTACTTCCCTCTGAGTATGGAATGGAATAGAAGTATTAAGTGGCATGAAAAGAAAATGGGAGTAGAAAAGTTAACGTTGCTGCAAAAACAAAACAAAACAAAAAAGTAAATGAAGTCAAACAGTTTTTGAAGTTTGTCCTGACAATTGTGTTTCTGTGTAGAAGTCCCCGGCGACAAAACTGGGCCGAGCCCTGGGCAGGACTCTGGGTTGTGTGTCATCCAGAGAACCCCCCCACCCAATTTACCCAGAAGAACCTGAGAGGACCCTCAACCTTGCCAACATAGTGTAAGACCTCACAGCGCTAACACACTTATGTTTTCATATTAAATCACAATATAGCTCTAAAGAAATTGTGATTACATTATTTTCCCAAACCATTCACACTGAAAACAGTGAAAAGGGTTAGCTGGCATTACAGAGGTTGAAACACCATGAAACATTTACTACTGGGCAGCAGGCTCCTGCCTGTTACATGTACCGAGCGAGTTCGCACACCATATAAAGTAAAGTCCCACCTCAGGTTGCTCCGCCCCCTTGTGATGGATCCACACGGTTTGATTTTCCAAACCTTGTCAGACTGCACTTTTACAAACCTGTGAGCATTACGCACACACAGACTGCACTTAGTACAAATGTGAGTATGCTTACAGTGATGCTGCTCAGATTTACTCTCCTTTTCAACCTTTCTTATAGAATTTCTGTCTTGTAGTTTTGTTTCCCTCCTGATCTGCGCTCACTCTTTCTTTCTCTCCCACTTGGTGATCTTTGGCCTGTGTGTGTTTGCTCAGACCAGTGCAATTCACTACTGCTTGAGTGCAAAAGCATGTGAGAGTGTGTGAGTGTAAGAATGTGTGTTATTTGATAGGAACGCCTTTGTTTTTAAACAATTTCATCTAGTTATGTTCACTCTGTGATTGCGCTGTTGATAATATGGGTTTGATACATTGTGTGTGTGTGTGTGTGTGTGTGTGTGTGTGTCTGTCTGTGTACAGCCCTTCTCGACCTATTGGCAACAGCAGCGAAGCCATGTTGGTCTCCTCATCAGTGCCTCGGTCTCCTAAGAGGTAAATTCTGGCATGTTTGCAACATTTCTGGAGCTCCAAGCCACAGTTAATGACTTGTTTTTAAAATCTCACTTCATTTCTCCTTTGTCTCTTGGAAATTACAGTTTTCTCTACACAAACGCTAACACCAATTGCCAGTTTAATTGGTCTGATTTAAATTAGCTGAAAATAAAATGTAAGTGTTTAATGCAGCAGCTAGTACAGGGTATGTATGTGCATTTTTAAAAGTCTTATCAAGAAAAGTCATACGTTGTCGACAAAAGAAAATGTTTGATTGTAAGCATCATGTGCAAAATATCAGCAATGCAGTGTGCTGGAACATGCAAAACAATAATGTTACCATGACATTTTATTGTATTAAAATAAATGAAACCTATCAATATATGTGATGCATAGTAAATTAGAATATTTGATGACCTTAAAATGTACATTTATAGTGTGTGTGTGTGTGCAGAACGGCTGTTCTATTGACAATATGTCCCTCACAGTCACCATCACAAATGCATGACTGTCAGTGTCTTTTATGCTGACAGTTGAGTTTGTGTGTGTTTATCTGTCGTCCAGTTTGGCAGCAGCTCAGCGAATGAATGAGGAACACGCTTTGATCGCTGCGTATGTGAATCGCCTCCAGAGCAGCCCATGGTGAGAGCTGCAGGGGCACAGCAGGGGGTGTTTACAGTATGTAAGGGAGTCAGGGAGGGTGGAAAGAGGAGACCAAGGTGCAGCTCTAAGTCAAAGTCCCAGTTTATTATCAAGTAAAAAACTGAATCTAACACAGCAAATGTGATAAACAGAGTTCTCCAAGCTGTTTTTTTTGCAGGTTTCAGCAACATTTATACTCAATATCCAGTCATGTGTTACAGTAACAGTAAATCCAAACTGCCACTTTCACAATTTCCACGTAGTTTAATTTAGTCGGGCATGCTTCAAGAGTCTTTTTGCTGGGAGTCCTCGTTCATACAGATATTATGCTAAAGAAATGTTTATTAAAGAAGCTTTTTTGGATCAAATTTAAGGTAAAACTATTTTACAGGTCTGCAAATTCTAGTTTATTTCCAAATAATTTATTTCAAAGTTTCCTGGAAATGACCATAGGTAAAATGAGAGAAGGATGAGATGTGAGTCCCGACCACCAGACGATACTTGTACACAATACCTACTTCACCCACTGAAGCAACAGCTAATCAAGCACATTCCTTCTCCTGTATGTACAATGTGCCCTGATGGGGTCAAAGGCACACACGTGCACATGTACTGGGATTACAAAGGTGTAAACAACCTATGGAATGTTGTTTGTGGACGCCTGTCTAGATTGTTAGGTGTGGCCGGACCGTGCTCTTGACGATATATCTGAACTTAATCTTCCGGTTTGAAGAAAGTAGTTACTTCCTGCAGGAATCACTAGAAACCTCCACGTCCTATTACAGAAACTCAGTGGCTAAACTTGTGTTGCAATGTTTTTCATTTGCACAAACAGACCATTGTAACCTGATAGTCCACTCTGTGTGAAGTAGAAGGGTGGGTATAGAACACAACTATGCTGCTATTGTTAACCGTTTTTATCCACGTCTCCTCCTTTTCTTCATTGCTTGTCGCCACTCTACTGTCTTTTCCTGTTAATTTTTGAATTAGGTTTTTAAAGAAAAACACCAACATTGTTAGATTTTAAAGTTTAGATGCACTTTCCCATTGAATTTGATGGGAGTGTGTGTCCAGACTTTTGACAGGCAGTGTATATACTGTATAGAAATGATCAATAATATGTTTTGCTGTCAGTAAGTTGTCGATTTTCCTGCTGCTCTGTGTGTAGCGTGGACAGTCCCAGCAGGCAAGACGAGGAGCACAAACTGATTGCCCGCTACACTTCCCGCCTGGCAGAGACCGACAGCACAGGAGTGAGTTGACGACACCTTGTTTTACACACAGTAAACTGAAAATATTATTTGTACACCATCAAATGCATGTCATGTGTAAAGAGCTCTCGAACCTAAGTGGGTAGTTTCTTGTTGACTGTTTCTAAAGGAGCTTTTTAAACCAAACTTCTTTTGGTTCTTAATAAACCTGCAGTTCGGGCCAAACCGAAGGCCACTAGTAACTAAGGTGTGTGTGTGTGTGTGTGTGTGTGTGTGTGTGTGTGTGTGTGTGTGTGTTCCAGATAATACCTAACCGCAGCATCAACTTTGATGTGAACAAACAGAAGAGGGAGCTCATTGCTCAGCTGGAGGGCAAAAACAGGTAGATATGTGGGAATCAGTTAAAGACTTGTCTTAATTAGATTCCTTTTTTAGTTTGTCTCTTGCACCTTTTCATCAGTTTGTGTTTTAGTGACTGTACTGTGTATCAGCGCATGCTGTGAGACGCTACTGCACTAGGATTTCTGGTGTACCTGTCTGGACATGACACCCAGTGTTTGATAGAGCACCGGTCAGTTTTAGACATGTTCGAGAAATTATGGAGTTTTTTTAATTTATTTTTTTATAAAAGTGTACTTTTAGACGCAGTAATTAAAAGTGATTTACAGATTGACTGAACATCTCCAGTGTGGGTGTACACGTATGTCTGAGTTTGTGCTTTCTAAATGCTGCTAAACTGCTTGTCAGATTTACTGCATGTTCTGCAAATAGAAAATCTCCTGAAACCCGCAGAAGCGTCTGTGTTTTTGCCCTCTCTCTTCACAGTCTGCTCAGTCATTAGTGCTCAGAGTCTCAGCTGACCAGTATGTTTTTCATTTCCCAGGGAGATCTTGGCAGAGATCAAACGTCTGCGCACGGAGCATGACGCAGTGAGCCAGACCAGCCCAGAGAAGGGCTGCACCAACCCGACTCTGCTGGCTGAGCTTCGCCTCCTCAGGTAAACAACAGGAGTTCTACTGAAAGCTAATCTGCATACATGTGCTGCTGTGGTTATTTCTCTTTTGTTTGAACTAGAACCCCTGAGTCACACCCACAGAAATTATATGCACACATCATATTGAACTTGATCAAAGTCTGTCAGCCTCAGCACTGAATTGTATACCACTGTGCACCACGGTGTCAGATTTGGCGGGAAATCTGCTGTGTTGCTTTGCAGCACGGTCGGGGGGTGGTGCTTCATGGCAGATGGCAATGACAGATGGTGGATTTTGGGAAAAAAAAACGAATGTAAAAATCACATCCACCGTGTTTATCCTTTTCTGTAAGAACAAAGGCTCCAAGAGAGGGAGACGGAGTTGGAAGTGACAGTGTTTATGTGGTCTGGAGAGCAGCAACAGTTTTCCTAGTATAGATGGTGGCAACCAGTTTATCCACCATGGTCTCACTTGTCAATGGCTGTCGGTCTCTGTGTGTCAGCTCTGTGACTTGAGTGGTGCCTGGGTCCAGACCCCTGCAGCCTGCAGTGAAAAGTGAGCATGGCTAGTGGAATGGGCTTTTTTAAAATTTTTTTCTTTATTATACATCCTTCTTGCTTTGGATTATGGGTAATTTTCAAGCAAAGTTTGAAATCAACACCCCAAGCTGACTGAAATTTGACTTGAGTGCTCTTGTGGAGGTGGATGGCCCTCCAAACCTGTGGAAGAGGATTAGGGCCACAGTCAAAATTTTTTTTTTTTTCATTCTGACTTGACACTGTAACTATTCCTAAAATGTGCGAATTGCAGTCGTTACAGTGCAGTGTTGCTGTCTGCAATTGTCCAATCAGAATCAGCTTTATTGGTCAGGTGTGTTGGACACACGAGGTACTCTCTGGTACAGTGGCTCTCAATGTGTACATCCATCCACTCCAGCGTGCACTGGGGCGGTTTGCAGCCGAGTGTGAAGCGGCTGGGAG
>NW_018127943.1:658256-695972 GCF_001952655.1 Monopterus albus | reverse complement strand
GGTGGCGGTTCAAGGAGGGGGTGTACATACATATCAACAAGAAATGGAATGTGCATTAAGAAAAGAGATTTAAAAAAAAATTTGACTAAAGTACACATAAGTAGAGACCTGTACATATATCTGTAAATAAAACACAGTTAACTGGCCTTGTCTCTCTGCCAATGGAGTTTTATTCACTACAGATGCAGAAAAGTGAAGAAATCCTTTTGTAAAAAAAGCCCTAAACAATACAGACAGTGAAACTTTCTGTCAATCCTACAGTTGGTTTACATCTCTGTTTATACTAAGGTAAATGTGTTATCTCAGAAATTAGTTGTCTTGCTTATCATATTTAGTGGTTTGAATTTTGTTCACTTCCTATAATTTTGCTTTGATAACGGCTCTGTTTGCTTCACGTATTAATGGCTGGTAGTAGAGTAACAGTTGAAAGTTGTCAGAGTTGTTTGGAAGATGAGGGAAAAATCAAGGGGAAAATTGTTTTTTTTTTTTCATAGAAATGGCTTCAAATCTTTGCAAATGACTCAGATCTAGATTTGTTTTGTGACTCAGCCTCTTGTTAGTTGTTTATTTTTGCATTTATCCTGTCCTGTGAAGGAAAGCCAAGCAGGAAAGAAGAGAGTGGTGTTCCTGCTTTAATGTCCCATCCAGACCACATGTGGTCGGGGACATCCAGACCATATGGATACTGTTTGCAAAGAAGACTCAACGCTGGTACATCTTTGTTACTTGGATATGATGTTACTTACATGTGTTGACTCTTAAAACTTTGCAGGTTCTGCAGCAAACTCACTGTAAATAGTAAGAATGTATCATTTACATCTAGTTTGTGTCTTGATATGTTGAAGGTTTTGCTGCTATAGATGCATTTTAGCAGCAGTCGTACTTGTGCTTTATGGTTTTTCCCCCACACTCATGTTTTTAGCCCTTTCTCTCGTAGTTCTCACCTCCAAGTTTCTCACACTCTCTCAGGAAAATGTCAAGGATTTCTACCCTAATGTTGTCTTGTTCTTTGATCTCTAGCAACCCATGTTTATGTCTAATCACTTGGAACATTTTTTTCTGACAAAGCTCTCACTCAGGTGTCTGCAGATCGTCTCCTGACTCTTTCAGGGATGCTCCTGTGCTTAAAAACTTTGACTAACAACAGTTTATTTTTCTAAGTGGTCAAATCAGTGTTAGAAAAGGAATGTTGATGTTTTACAGTGGAAATTAAATGATGAAGAGAGGATGAGGAGTGTAACACCCATGCAGTGGTTTAAAAACAGCCAATCAAAGGATCGTAAATTTGATTCTGTACTTTTCTTGTAATCAGTGAAGTGAGGCCAGGACCAGAGAGCTGTGGTCTCTCTTCTTGGGTCCAGTGAAGAGACTTGCTGCTGCATTTTGAACCAGCTGCAGGCGAGATAGGGCTGACTGACTGATTCCTTTGTAGTGAGTTGCAGTAGTTGAAGTGAAGGGAAATAAAAGCATGTACTTTATTCTCTAAATCTTAAGGAATGACTCTGATTTTGCAGGTGAAACAAACTAGTGCTGACGGCAGAGTTGATAGCTGAATAAAATCAAATAACTAGCCGACTTAACTGTCTGCATAAGTTGTTTCATCCACTCATTTACTACAACAGACATGAAGTAGCCTGGACTGAAGGTCGTGGTGACAGTGTGGGCCATAAATGTGGCTAAGTAGAATGAGAACGTATCAACTCTGATGATTTCAGTTGTAAGAAACATAAGTCTACTCTGACCTCTGAGACTGTAGTCTTACTACAGCTTCTGCCTTTGTACTGGTGTAAATTTCTTCCTGCTTCCTGACACTGTAAAGTGACAGTAATAGAGGCTTTGCTGGTGTGTGTGTTGCAGACAGAGGAAAGATGAGCTGGAGCAGAGAATGTCGTCTCTGCAGGAGAGCAGGAGGGAGCTGATGGTGCAGCTAGAGGGTCTGATGAAGCTGCTCAAGGTGACACACATACACACTGACTGTTGTTTCCAGCACAGTCGCACACTAGAGGGCAAAGTTTCCCTTTGTTTCTGCACCTGCCTTTTTCTGTCTTAGCAGTAACAAGCCTCAATTTCCTCTCTGCTGTTTCCCTCTTAGTAATTTCATCTTTTCTAGCTCTGTAGCTCACTTTTCTATCCTTCTCCCGATTTGTTTCCACCTGCCCATGTTGTGGCCGTGTAGGATGAGGAACAGCGACAGGCAGTAAGTTTATTCCTTTAATGGCTGGACTTACAGTGGCGTAAATATATTATTCAGCTTTAACTTTTTATCTAAAATTAAGTTGATGTTTAAAGCAATGAAAGATGGTGCTTCATCTTTCTAACTGGGACGCTAATATTTTGGACCAATAACTGCTTTTTCAAGCAGTCAACGTGATTTTTGTACAGCAGAAAAAACACATCTAACAAGGTATTTGTGTGTTATGAATGATGACAGTCAATGAAATATTATTTGTATTATACAGGTTCATGCAGAACAGTGGCAAGACAGAACAGTAGTAAAAATGATTTGAAACAGTTTGTGACTAATGCACACGGCAAACTTTTAAAAATGTTTAATAAAGTAACATGTTAAAACAATAAAATACGTTAAAATAAAATAAAGACAATGACAAAACATGTAATGAAAAATAACTAAAACAAACCCAGATGTGTAAAAACCCTCTAAAACCGGTCTCGTAGGTGCAGGCAGCTGGCTCTTCCCACGCCTCTCCTTCTTGGCCAAGCCCATCGACTGCCCGCTCGGCAAGTGCTGTGTCTCCCCAGGCTCACGTGCAACCTCCTCAGGATTCCCTGGCTGGGGTCGGTGGTGATGTACAAGAGGCCTTTTCTCAAGGTAAGACTAGGATTTACAGTAAACCTCCATAATTGTGTGTGCATATAACACTTTTCACTGATTTTAATACCTCAAGCAACATTTATCACGTAGAAACCTGATCTTTGTTTTGAAAACTGTGCTAATTTATTATCTGAAGAGGTTTTAATATGTGAAACCTTCATGTGATGTCCAGTGGAGTTTTTTAACTCTATGCTGGGGTGGTTATAATTTAGTTAGAAGTCTGAGACAAAGTGCAGTGAGTACTTTTTTAAGTGATCAATTTGTAGTTCTCATTATAGTCCAGCAACCAAAAAGCACCCTGACACACAAAAGATGCATCTCTGTTACTCCTGACCTAACAAGGTGTACGTGTGACTCTTCTACATTTCTTATCAGCTCTGTATTTTAACAAGTATGGAGTTGTAAGAACATTCCACAGATAAGTAGTACTTGTCAGTAATGAACTGAAACCTATGGAAGAGGATTAAGGTGTCTGTTAAATAAAAAAAAAGAGTTCTGGGTTTAATCCCATAATTCTGACTTTCTTCTCAGAAATCCAACTTTAAAGATTGTTTTAAAAAGTCAAAATTCTGAGTTTTCAGTCAGAAGTCAAATAAAATTTTTAGTGTCACCTAATCCTCTTCTGTAGAAACCAAACTTTGTGCTCAGCTGACAGTTGAACAGGTACGTAACACAGTACAGTTCAACAGCACCACAAACTACAATTTCCAGATTGCATGAAGCAAAATCGGCGCATCCCTAAAACTGCTTCAGCAAAACCTGAACATTATCACCTTCACACATGATTTATTGCAGCACTGTTGTGTTAACACTGCTCTAACAAACTGCCATCTCAGTATATATTTCAGGTTTGCAGATAAAAGCTTAAACTGTAAAACATACTGGTCATTTTAACGCTCATCTGAAAACCAGCTGTTGCATTGTAATCCCGGCAGTGTACCACATGTATTTATTGAATCTCTGCCACAAACATATAGTAGTGTCCTGCTAGCCAGTGTTTCAGATTAGTTTCAATCTATTAACATTTCATGGTGCACTGAAAACCTTCAGAGAATGATATAAACCACTTGACAGGAGCAGTAGATCGAGACGTGACACATTTGTGTCACAATAAAACAGATTTAACAAAAACACATTTTATAGGTTATCGGAAAATTGGCATGGAATGTTCAGATGAATCGAATTTAAAATCAAAGGAATTAGAATGTGGTAAAAAATGGATTTAAAACTGTACAGTACTGTGTTTAATGAATTCTGTTTGCTCTAAATTTACTCTTGAGGAAAAGGTTTCATGTATAAGAAAGATAAGAGAGTTTCTTTTTGAAAGCGATTCCTTCCCTTGCTTTTTTATTTAGAGGGGTTTTTAAAAAAATTTGCATCACATCTGATTTTGTTGTAATTGGTGCCACAGTACTTATCACAGGACTAATTAGTATAAATCAAACCGGGATGTGATAAATGATTTTGAAATGATGATCTGTCCACTTCAGCTCCTAGAAGGAACCTGAGGAATGACCTTCTGGTAGCAGCTGACTCCATCACCAACACTGTGTCCTCACTGGTCAAAGAGCTCCACTCTGGTACATACAAACACAGAAAACACACACTTCCTCAGTGCCCCACAGATGTTTAGCTTTTTGCAAACTGAAAGAAACATCTTGCTCCCTGTTGCTGTGGATCAATTTTGGGTGTGAAACAGATCAGGAAGTACAAGAAGGTTCAATTTCAATGTTCAGTTTTAACACCGAAATCATTTTTTAGAAAATAATGACATGTTGGTCTGAGACAGATTTCTATTCTCCTTTCTGACTAGATGACGGTCAGGAGGAAGAGGAGAGATTGCTGAACGGGAAGGACAGAGGTACATTAGTCTCTTAGAAAAGTGTCTTGTTACCTTTTCCCAACTCTCCAGGCTACCTAAATTAAAAATCCTGCCACACTAATGATCTTTGTAAACCTTCGCTAACATGGGCCAATTTATGAACATCTTGATTAGCATGCATTAGCATTAGCAGCCACAGGTCACAGATCGACGTCTTTCAATTCTACCTTTATCCTGAAAAACTGACAGTAAAATAACACAACGTGAAAATTAAAATAAGTCAATAGAAAATGAACAGAAAAAACATCCTCTGCTTTTCTTGCATGTCTTTCTGTGTCAGTGTAACCACGTGCATGCACTCTACGGTATATGACTCCGCTAATTGTCCAGGAGCTCCCGTTGTTACCATAGTGAGCTTCATTAGCGTGCTGTGTCATTAGCCATGCTTTATGGAGCCCCTCGTCTGCGGAGACACAGTGGTGAGACTACTTCCTGGTCTGCTCCCCGGGCTCACACTACACTTTCATTGCACTACTAACCTGCAGTACTGATCCACCAACCCCAAACAGCCAGACAGGCAGGAGGCCAGGATTCAGCCCCTGAAGAAAAAGTACTGTTAGGCAGTGGAGTTTCTTCTCTCTGAAGTTTTGTGTAGCACCTTCCAAGTGCAGTCAGTCATGTTTTGTGTTTCTAAGGGCTGGTCTGGTTCATATTAGTTTCTGACATAAACTTTAGACTGCACTGACTTCTGCTAACTGCAAACACAACTTTGTTTCTCTTTTTAGCTGTTTAAAATGATGGCAGGAAAATAAAAACAGTAAGTGATCTCCTTTAGTGTCCCTTTTTTTACATGATGGAAAAAAGTTTTTTTTTTATATAATATAACAAAAACGTACAACTGTGTGACTGATCTGTCATTCTCTCCTCAGGCGGTGTGATGTTTCATCACAGCCAAAGAAGACTGATGTGCTGGAATTATAATATATCTTCTTATATTCCTCGTTAGCCAGTGGGGGTTAGAGCTCTACGGCCAGTCAGTCAATCATGATGCTGGACACCAAACGACCCATGGGGTCCCTACTGATGTATAGCTGTGATTCTCTGTGTGTCTTGTCACTGTGGTTTTACTTTTGTTTTGTTTTTGATCGTGCACAGCTAAACGAGGAATCTGAAACCTGCTGATTTGTACTGTAGCATGTGTGTGTGCTGTGCGTTTTTCAGAGGGTCGAGTAGGTGAGAAGGACACAGAAAGATGAAGAGACAAAGATGTGTCTGGGAAATGTGTAAAGGACAAAAGTGCAGGAAAGTTTCAGACTTAGGGTGGAGATACTGTTCAGTAGCTGAGAGAAGCAGTGGAGAAAACAAACAGTCAAAAAGATGAGAAGTAAGTTTTAAGTTTCGGCACTGTGTGCTTAATATTTATTGCTTTGATTTGATTTTTGCCATTCATTCATTCAGTTTGAGGGTGTGGTCAGGTCCTGCTGAGACAATAAGCTTTAATGGGATGTTTCCTGCTGCATTAGGCTCAGCCTGCCCACCCACCAGCTGAGGCAATGCAGAGTGAAAAGTCTAGGTCCCGGTGTCTGAGACCTGGATGAAATTAGTGCCATGGGTGCTGGTATGATAACGGCTCAGGTCATCCAGGCTTCTCTGTGGATTCCTGGTACTGCAGTGGGACAAAAGTCGAAGAAGAGATCTGATTACTGTGTATGTGTGTGTGTGTGTGTGTTTGTGCATCAGGCCAAGAGCGAGTGAGTATGAAACAATTAGCTTTTACAGGATCAGTTTAGCATTACAGTAGCAAAGTGGGTGATGAAGTGGGATTAGGAAGGATTGGTCCCTATTTGTTCAAGTTTCCTTTTAAAGAAAGAGTTCACCCAAATCATAGAAATGTTCTCTCAAAGGCAGTGCAGCAGCTCCCACCACAGGGGTCCCAAGATAACTGGAGGGATAAGGACAAAAAAAGAAATATGTACACAAAATTATCTTTATATTTTTATTTTTTCACTTTTTGTGACTGTTGGATGTTGCCTCCAAAAGTTGGGAAATTTCGTTTGCAGCCAGGTGAATACAGACAGTAATAAAAACAAGCAACATTATCAAATGCACACCAGCAAAAAAAAAAAAAAAAAAACTTTTCAAAATTCATTTCAGTTAGTCAAATTTGTAACAAGAATTTATCAGGCCCACTGCTGCTGTAACAAAAAAGGACTTGATCCTTTTAGTCCTCGTGGCAGGAACCCTTGAAACGACAACCAGATGGGAGTCAGTCAAACTCTTTGAACAACGGATGAGCTGGACGAACCAGAATAGCCTCAGTCTTCCCACAAACAGGATTTTTTAAAGATGTCAGAAGGCTGGGCTTGCCCCGGTAATTTTGCTTGACACCCTGACAAGACCATTAAATTTACTTTTGCTGGACAAGCTAAGATTTCTGCATCACAATACAAAAAAAAAAAAAAGAAATTAAACAGATTCCATAAAACCACAATAAAATGGAATCATCATGGCTCCACAAACATTAAAAGAATTAATTTTTTCTCAAAAAGTATAAGCGCTGCTGTGCTTTCCTTTGAACCATATCAACATTTTGGTCAAATTTCAGTTTTCTGTCTGTTTATGTTTATGATGTATTTTCTGTCCTAAGATATTTAGAACTGTCTACCAGAATGATTTCAGAAGTGACTGGCATTTTCTTTGTGAAACTCACAGCGCTAAAACATGGTGTTTTAAAGAAACCGATCAGCACCAATGTCCCTGTTACTCTGGAAAATCCACCGAATATCGGATGCACAGTTTCCACTAAAACCACTTTTCTTTGAGGGAAAACAGTTCAAATAGGGTGTTTTTATAATTTGGGTGAACTGATTCTCTAATGATCAATAATCCTTAATAACTACACAGACATCTCCGAGGTTATATAATCACATTACAGCGTTATGTAGGTACAATCAGGTGTGGACATTTTCATACTGTTTCTCAGAAGTCAGTTGTTTTTTTACCATCAGTGTGGTAAGAGCGTAATAAGTATTACAGAGTGTAAATACTACAAAGTCCGTGGCTGTGGAGAAAGTAGTCGGAGATACAGATGTAGAAAATTCAAAACGCTTTGTAGTTTTCCTCAGGAACAAAACACAGTGCAGTAGTTGCTGAGTTTTCCCAAAAAATAATCCAGAGTCTGAAGGTGAACTGATTTCATCCTGCTATGTTAATCAGAATTAAACTGAATTATTACAACGATTTTGTACATCTTGTACATTTGACTTTTTCTTGAGCTCCCAGTTGGTCATCGTTTGAACTGATGATGCAACCAGCAGAGTTTTGTGTCCATTCAAGTCTTGAAGGTGCTTCTCTCCAAACGTCATCTATGCAAAAATATTGAATGTGAGTTTTACTTTCTAACCACTGCCTGTCTGAAATGAACTTCGGACACTTTGCTGCTCTGTGCTCTCTGTCAAGCTTCCTGTAAAATGCTGAGGATTGTGGAAGTTGGAGTTCTCTGTAGATGTCAAGCAGTACCCCAGAACTCTTCAGGTTATTGTATTTATGCAAATCAGACATGATCCAAAATACCTTGCGGATCTTGTCAGGTCGGGTAAATTTCATTTTCATGTAACAGCACTTTTCAACACTTTTTGGGTTTTGGTTTGTGCTTATAGGAAATTGTACTTTGCTGTAATGTATATTTCTGGATCCGTTTTCATTTCAACAGTGTTCTTTTCTTTTCTTTCATCGGCCCTTCACTTTGTTTGACTGCCTGCCTGCAATTGGGATTATCACGCTTTCGGTGTGCCGTATGCTTGACTGATGTATGAGTGATTTAATAAATGACTGAGCTCGTGTTTCAGTGTATATTGTATGTGTGAAAGCAAGAGGGAGAGAAATCAAGACTGACAGGACAGACATGTCCTGACACGAAGCTGTAAACTCGTTGAGCTCTGAACCTGCTGGAGCTGGCACTGAGTGAAGAGTGTGGATTATCTGCAATAAATAATATTTAACATCAAACCCTGAGAGTCTACTGTCTCAGTGACGGTTGGTCTTGGTTCCCAAGAGGTAAAATATGCACAGCAACATTAAAGACCAGGGTATGTAATGTATAATTCATCAACTTTTCCATGACTTTCCACTACTAAGCTATAGCTCTTGTTTGAAATGACTATTCACAGTTTGAAAAAAGCTTCTTGTATCCAGGGGGTGGACAGGGGTGGCACTACCAGAATCAGTGTGGTAACCCCTGCTGCCAGAGTCAAAATATGATGCTTCTCAATATTAATGAATGAAAAGCAATGACAAACTGTGCTTTATAATTGATATTGGTCAAAATTGTTTTATTTTATATAATGTATGCAAGTACTGGGCATTTGAGGAACCACAGTGATGTCCCTAATGAGATTAAATAAGGAGCACAGCCAAAGAAGCCAGTTTGTATGTCAAATTTTTACACAAAAACAGTTTGGTTCTTAATAATGTAGATTATTGTTTCATAGAACTAGAGGTTTAAAATTTTCATGTGTGTCAAATGTGTCACCCCCCCTCTGAGTCTGTGACCCAGACTGGACACCCCATCAAAACCTTTCTAAATCCACCCCCGCTTATAACCTTCACTAGGTGGCAGGTGGGGCAAATTTACGGGCCTTACTTTGACAAGGCAGAGAAACTGGAATAACATCAGAAGGTGACGGACTGTTATGGAGGGGGATAGTATAACTGAGAGACACCTTGTTTCATTTTTACTTGATTTATCAGACTGGAAAATTTTAGTTAATGTACCTTTAAGATATTTATGAGCTCAAACCCAATAATTGATACTTTTTGTCTGCACTGGCCGTTCATGTTATGTACTTTCTCTAATTATCACTCTATGCAGTCATTCTCATTGCTAGTGGAGGAGTCTGCCTTTCCTGCCCTGTTTTAAGATCACCTACCTATGTGTACCTAGGTGAGTTTGTTTGGTTTTACTGCATTCAGACGCATTAGTCGCTCTTCTTTAACAGTTCTGACAAAGCTCAACAAATGTTGGCTGAAGTATGTTTTACTGCAGGTGATGTTACCACGGCAACCACAGGTGTTGCCAAATGATCCATGGATGAAATCATAGCAAGTACAATTTTGAAAGTACTAACACCAACATGTTTTGGCTGTTTCCTTTGTGGAAAGCATTTAGCTGAAACCCGTTGGTGTCAACCATGCAGTGTTTTGCTTTAACACTTTAAATGGTTAGGTAATATATAGTATTTAATTATAATTTTAACTTTACCTGGGAAGACATACAAGTGCCTTGAGGCACTTTCTTCACATTTGGCACAAACATCCACTTGCGCTCAAGGATGAAGTGATTGGATTTTAGTGGTCAAAAGTCAAGGTCACACTGACCTTACACCTGTCCCATTCCCATGAATTTGACTGGTCGGAGAAGGCAGAAAACGGCAAAGCAGTAAATGGCTCAATAAGTAGTTTGAATTTTCTACTTTGACCAGTTACATTAAACTGCTGCCAGCACTTTAATGCATCTAGTAACAAATTACCAGTTCTCTTAACATAATGAGTACTTTCACTTTTAATACTTTGAGTATATTTTTCTGATAATACTTTAGTAAGATTTTGGATGTAGGAGTTTTACTTTTAACGGTATTTTTACAGTGTGCTCTTACTACTTTTACTTAAGCATCTGAATACTTTTCCCATCACTTACAAAGCATTTACAAAATAAAAATTTGTTGTAGCAGTGATAAAGATCTGCAGAGTACGCCACCTATTTTTAGGCTACTAAGCTACTAGCCTACAAAGATTTAACAAAGGAGGAATACTAGGGATCTAAGGATAGTACAGGGTAGTAGTCTGATAAACTGGGAAGGTACTGTTTTTCTTGTTTACATCCTCCTGTGAGTTGGTGCTTTTGGTCATAACCCAACATGGACGCACACCAAAAACACACCAGTTTTTCTCTTTCATGTTAAGACTTTCTAACTTTCTCCCTGATTTTGTGTCCTCATTAGTATGGATGAGCAGTTCTAACTTTTCCCATGAGCTTCTTTCAGAGGTCATGACTCTTTATGTGTTTTGTATCTGTGCGTTTGTGTGTGAGTGGGGGTATAAACTATAGGTTGAATAAATGTCATTGAGGTTGTCTGTTGTTCCTGACCTAACTAACTGCCATAAATAACCACCCACTGACCACCTTCTGTATTCAAATGCATACCACGCAGTGCAGTTATGACCCTGTGTAGGAAATGATGAGTACACTATTTTCCTCTCAGAGGTCAAACAGAGTTTAACCCTGTCTGGCAGCACAAACCTGGTAAAGATCAACTTGTCATAATAATTACTAGTAAATCTAAAAATGCTAATTTATCAAGAACATTTAAATAAATATTTAATGGTTCAAGAGTAAAGATTGGCTCATTTTTTATATCATTTTATTGAGTTTTATGTAATAGTGAATTGAGATAAAACAAATAATTTAAAGACATCACTTCAGGATCCCAGAAATTCGTACAGGCCCTTTTCATTATTTTATAACATTTTATAGACTAAACAATTGTTAAGTTGATTGAAAAAAATTTATCAACAGATAAATCAATAATGAAATTAACTGTTAGCTTCAGATGTAGTATCAGTGAATTCACAGCAAACGTCACTAAGATGACAAGAGAGTGAGAGTTTTGAAGGATGCCAGTGTGCAAGGGGCTGGGTCATGTGACCAAATAGCACTAGCAGTACATTGGAGCCATAGATATATATGGCTTATACACTACTGGCCACTATATTAGGTACGCCTGTACAATTGTATGTAATTCAGTGCAACACTTCCACCTTAATATCTGTGTTTATGAAACTCAGAATGCTTCAGCTTTTGGTGAAATTGGCATAAGTATCTAAATTCAATTATATATTTATTATTGAGGTCATAGTTAAAGGTGGTGTTGTACTGGACTACATTATATTCAGAGGTGTCTTTATATTTTTGTCCTCCCTAGCTACATACGCGAGAAAGTCAGAATATTAGGAACACCTCTGAAAACGTATAATTGAATTTTTGAGCTTCGTAAACACAGATTTTAAGGTGGAAGTGTTGCATTGAAATGCATACAATTGTAAAGGTGTACTTAATAAAGTGGCCAGTGAATATATGTTTGTACTATGCTTGTTTTTTTCCTTGAAGCAGTGATACTTCATGTGGTGTCATTTTAAATGAGTTAAAATCTTTGATGTGTTGCCAAAAACATACCCGATCACCACTGAGCAGACATATTAAGTGGTGTACCTGAGCACAATAAACATCTCATCTGCTTGTCTGTGTCTGTTGTTGTATTTCACTGGGAAGCAGAAGTGATCCCTAATAGGAGCATAATGATAAGGGAGGGCCTTCTAGCTGCGGTTTCGTGTTTGTACTGGCCATGACATTGTTAGCCAGAGGCTCAGCTAAGCTAAGCATGCTGCATGTCTGCCACTTTATGTTTGTGTGGGTACATCTGCACCAAACCTAAAGCCCTTACACCAAAATGGTTCGGTATGAATATGGGTATCTTTTCACCCCTCATGCATCGTCCTGTAGGCTATATTGTGGACATTGTAGTACACACCAGCACAGTTTTTTTTTGTTTGTTTTTTTTTTGCTAATTACTCTTTGTGATTTCCCCACTTGTCCTCAGTCTGCTTAGTCTGCTCACACTACATTTACTGTTTTTCTTTTCTGTTTATTAGCATAACATGTGCACAGGAATTAGGAGAAAAGATTCCAGCTTGTTGCAGCAGGCTTCAGTTTCACCTGTTGAAAAGCCTGGGGAGAAAAGAGTTAAATTAGAAGTAACCAACCTGCCAAACCAGGAATGGGTAAACATGTTTCATTGACTTGTGGGTTGCAGGTTGAGACAGAATATGACTAGACATCTTATCTGAACATCAGTAAATTTTAGGCTCACATCAATGTGGGGATCAGCAACTAAAAAGTAATTAAATTAGAAAGTTTTAAAAAGTAGAATTACTGCCTCATGGTTGTAAATCTCTAACAACCAGTCCAGTTACAGTTTACACGCATGCCCATCCAATAATATACAGTATGTAATGAAGACTGAAGGAATTTAATAAAAGGTATTAAGTGTATTGACACGTGTGATTCTAGTGAATAACTTTCAGTGAGAAACATGCTATTGTCTCTTTGAGGGTATTTTAACAGAGCAGTACAGACGTACAGAGGACTGCTAGAGAGCTGTCTCATCATCCTTGAATGGATAGTTGTGCCAAATTTCAATAAATCACTTCAAGGATATCACCTTCACGAGAATGGGACCAATGTACTCACAGATGCACAACCTAAAAATATCAGGCTAATGCCTCTGACAGACAGCACAGAGGCATAAAAAGTGTATCTGCTACACAATTTGTGTTAATTTTGTCTTATCTTTCTCAAATCACTTTTTAACTGTGAAACTATACCTTTTCATGTCTTTAAAATTTATTCAAAAAAGACAAATCTAAGATGGGCACATTATTGATTTTAGAACTTTTACAAATTAATAAATCATTTGGACATTTTGTGTCCTTTTGGCATCTTTTTATGGTCATTTTTCCATCTCTTTGTAGCTGTTTGTGTCTCTTTTTTTAAGTAATTTTGTGTCTCTGTGGTCATTTTTTTCTTTTTGGTCAGGTTTGGTTTCTTTGTAGTCACTTTGTGTCTTTTAACTGACCTCTATGACTTTCAAACTAAAATATTCACAAGTCGCCTCATACAGAGGCTCAGGCCCCAGCGCCTCAGAGGTCAGGGAGAGTAGGCCGCTAGTCCTGTTCGGTAAATCCAACATGTCGTCCTACCTCTACACCTGTCTTCTTTGAGTGCGAGTGTGTGTTCGTGCTCGTGCGCGAGGTCGTGTCTGTAGACGTTAGGACCCAGCGGAAACTTTATCTCTGGTGCTGCAGCCTCTGCGGCTCGTGAGAGCGAGCAGACCGGTTGGTGGGAGAGAGAGAGGGAGAGAGACAGGAAAAGCGAGAGCCAGCAGCGGAGAGAGAAGACCCGGTAGAGCGCGAGGAGGGAGAGAGAGAGAGGGAGCGACGACCGTCAGGGTCCGGGTGCCTGAGGGACGGACGATACGGTAAATATAAACATTATATTTTGGCTCGTCAACACACACCGGAACCCGTTACAGACGTTAAGTTAGCTACAGTCATCTCCTAAAGTCATCGCTCGCGCGCTCCGGAGACAAGCCGTTGGTTCCGTTTTAGCAGATGATGTGCGCGGAGCGGTCCGTTCACGGGGCGAGTGAACTTGGGGAGTTCTTATGAACGGCAGGAGGAAAATCACAGCAACGCCATGAATTCACGAATTTATGTCAAACGTTGTCCAGTGGAGTGTGCACCCCGTCCCCGTTCTCCCCGGCACCAGCAGGTAATGTAAAATCGGAGCGCACCGTGTTCTTCACCCACCAGATGCAGACAGACACATCAGCGCGCGGAACCGTCGGCACCGCGGAGAGCGAGCGAGTGAGCGCGCGCCTGTTCGGGGTTAACGGGTGCATTCGGCCTGAAACTCGCCCCCGTGTGTGTTTTTTTTACCTGACCCAGTAAAGCTTATCGTCTCTACACACTCAGACACGTGTCCCTCACCGGCTGCACACCCCGCCGGGATTATACACCGTTTATCTAAGGCCGTCCGGTAAAGGCCGTGTAAGGTCGCTCTCAATATTAATTGTCATAAGCTGAGCCCCGGTAAGATAGCTGGAATGACTGCGACACTTCCGGCATACACTTTAAAAATAAAAGCCTCTTCGTCGAACGTTATACATTGATGCAAACATAAATTTGTTTGCTGATGCTATTCTCTTGTCTCAAGATTTAAAGTAACCAGTTCAATGATCACTTATTTATAGTTGAATTTATTCATTATTTATTTCCCGGAATTTCTTAATTCGAATTATGTGCTAGGCTCTTAATCGAATATTTACCTCATCTTGTAGCCTGAATATGTATTGAGGGTGTATTTTCATTACTGCTAAATCTGCAAATAATTTTATTGAAAAGTCTGGATTACTTCTGGGCGACACAGCAACTGCCCAAATGCCCCACAACCCCAGTGCCAGGTGTACTGTATCATTTGAGGGCTATATAATTTCATCAGTCACAAATTTGATAGAAATTGATAGCATTATGTATAACAGGTTCTCCATTCTCCAATTTGTGTCCTTTTCCTTAGTCATTTTTAAGACATGCATTTTTTAAAGTTTGTATAAGCTTATTAGCTGTAAAGGTAAGTTTTATCAAATATATTTAATTTTTGTTTGTGCACCAAATAGCAAGGCAGTGCTTATCCATCACAGAAGTTCTGTAAAGCTGCAACCAACAATTATTTTCAGTATCAATTTTCAATCTGACAATAACACAAGGGAAATAAGCAAATATTCATATTTGAGAAACTGGTCTAAGTTAATTTTTGGTATTTTTGTTTGGAAAAAGACTCACTAATTAACCAACTGTACAAAATGATTGACTCATCGAAATTGTTGGCAATGTTCTGTCATTTGAATAATTGATTAATCAACTTGGCTACTCATTTCTACTCTATTGCACTGTTTGGTTTCTACTAGGAGAAATCCATTTAATTGTTTACTTTTGGACACAGTTTACTGAGACAGGGGTGATATGTTGGGAGGGTTTCATGACCTCAGATGATGTCTGTATTTCTAAAATTCTGGCTGTACTTGGATTTTTATGAAATTCAACAATTTGAAAGTGTTAAAAATTGGTCGTCGGTTGAAAAATGGGAAATACTTGCCTCAAGTAAAGTGCAGCTTTGTAATGAAGTAGAAAACACCCGCTTATCTGTCATAATGTAAAATATATTAGCTTGTTAGATTAGTTCAAGTCAAGTCTTTCAAGCAGAAATACTTGGGTCAGTAAGATAAGACAAGCTAAGAGAAAAGGGAAGCTCAAGAACAATTTAAATTAAATGAATAACAGTGAAGGAAAAGCTTAATATGAAATATTGTATGCTTTTATTGTGGTGAAGACAAATGACCTCTTCCCTGTTGTGTCACTGCATGACTCTCACTACCTTGACACACCTCTGAAGCTTTTTCTCTACCCAACCATTTCTCCTCTCACCAGTACAGGCTTCTGCTTGGGCCTTTGACTATGGCCTAATATAAACCACTGCTGACATGAAGATTAGAACAATCACTGTATACATAATTTCTATAGGAGTGTGAGGTCTGTGTGTGTGTGTGTCCGTGACCTAAATATGGAGATCTTAGAGGAGTTGGTTGGCCTGGAGCCTTGGAGCTTGAACAGTTGAACAGTGAGCCCCCGGGAGTGGAGGGGTGGATACTGTACACCCATTTCTGCAAAGTTTCCACCCCTGTCTTTCTGCTAGTAACCCTGGACAGCTGCCTGTTGTCTTTACAGTAGGTGATATAAGTGCACAGCGTGAGGAGTGACATTCTGCACAATACTTCTTGAGCAAAGCCAGACATATTGGCTGCAGTCACACTGAGCTCTAATCCAAATCACTGCTGAGATCCTATGTTCTTCAGGCTCATGCAAACATTATATTTTTAGCTTCTTTTGTGCCCAGATTATGATCAGTATCTGACACCAGTCTGAACAAATCACACTCCTGAACTGACTCAACCCTGCAGGAACAAAAACCTCACACAAGACATGCTCATGCAGAAGTAACTGTGAGATAGAAACTGCTTTAACTAATGCCATTATGTACAGTACGGGGTAATTTGCATGCTAATGTTGAGATGGATCATGGCTATGGAAAATATCCATCCATCCATCAATTCTTCAGGTCCTCATAGGGGACTCAGAGGCATTCCCAGGCTGATGATATGTATAATCTTTCCATCATATTCTGGTTTTTCCCTGGAGCTTCCGACTAGTTGGATGTGCATGAAAAACCTCCAAAGGCGCTCAGGAGACATCTTAATCGATGCCTGAATCACCACAACTGGCATCTTTTGATACAAAGGAGCAGCAGCTCTACTCCGAGCTCCCTCCGAATATCCGAACTCTGAAGTAAAGCGGAGTCCAGCCACCCTCCAGAGGAAACTCATTTCAGCCGCTTGCATTCAGAAAAACTTGTAACCATAGGTGAGGGTCGGAATGCAGATTGACTGGTAAATTGAAAGTTTTGCCTTCCAGTTCAACTCCCTCTTTTCCGCAATGAGTTGATACAATTCCCGCATTACTGCTGACACCGCACCAATCTGTCTGTCTCATTCTCCATTTTACCCTCACCTGTGTATAAGACCCCCAAATACTTGAGTATCAATGGGGCAGCACCTCGTTTCCAACCCAAATCCCATTCCTACCATTTTCCAACAGAGAATGGTGGTGTCAGACTTGGAGATGCTGATTCTCATCTCAGCTGCTGAGAAATGGAAAATGGAAGAAACCTCAGAAAGTCCTGCATTCAAAATAATACTTAAGAACAAAAGTTTATTCAGCAAAATGTATGTAAAGTATCAAACATAAAAGGCAAAAAATGGTTCCTGTCAGTGTTTTGCTATTATATATAGAATGTTTAATATTGCTGGTGCATTAATGTGTTGGTTGAACTTTGCTGCCATAGTTGTTTCAGATTGCACAAATTTTAATTACTTTGTACACTGCAGGTATTTTAACCTACAAGATAATCTACAAGATATACAGTATGTTTCTAATAGCCCTGTTTTCAGCTTGGTGACAATGCATTTCCAGCTATTTCAAGGCTTTTTACAACCAATTTGTTAAGTTTAGGATGTAGAAGAATTATTAACCTATAAAGGAACAATTACCCATCCATTTTATCAGAAAAATTAATGTTCAAGATCATCAGATTTAGAGGTACATCTTTTTGACTGGACACAAAGGATGAATAATGTAACTAGTAACTAAATGTGTCAGGTACAAGTAGTAGAGTAAGAAGTACAATATTTGCCTCTGAAATGTAGTGAAGTAGAAGGACAGTACAAAGAAGTAGAAAATTAAAAGTACCAGTACCTTGAATTTGTAATATAGTACTTGCTTCATTCTATTTAGGTACTTTCCACCCCTGATTTTTGTTACTGTGTTTTTTTATATTAACTTGATTAAACAACAGCTTAATCAGAAAGCAAGCAATAGGTGTGGATCCTGAATGCAGCCATTTTGTCTAATGAGAGGCGGTAGTAATATTTGGCCACGTCAGTCGCAGTGTGACAGCCATTTTGAAAGCTACCTTGATCCTAGCATACTTCTTTAGGGACACCTACATGTGTGCCTTTGCATAAACGTGGGTGTGTTCACCTGTTACTGCACTGAAAGTGAATATTTTCTGCTCTGCATGAGCAGGGGTCCCATCCATCAAGTACAGCCCACAGAGACACACACACCTGTTGTAGAGCCTCGGCCTCAGGGCTGTATGTTCGTGTGTGTGAATGGGTGAAAAAGGTGGGTAGACTGAGGAAGAGACAAAAAGGGATAGTAAGATGACAGCCACATGCTGTGAATGATTTCTTACTCAAACTTGACAAATCTCCTCTTACTGCATGACCACTCATATCACGCTGTGTGCATGTTTTCTTGTTTTTCTACCAGGAAAGAGGGGAGGACTGAGCGAGTGGGTGATCTTCCAACCGACCGATCGACAGACAGATTGAATGAAGCTGCACCTGCTGCTTCTGAGGGCCTTTCCCATGTTTTGATTTGCTCCATTTTTTACTTTCTAAACTTGGTTTCATCAAACCACTCCCTGCCATGCCGTCAAACTGTCCTGCTGCCACTGACCCACCCCAGACACCTGAGAACGGCACCTCCAATGATGTGGTGAGAGAGTACTGCTTTAATGCTGCTTTTTTTCTTCTTTTTGGAAACGCTTAAATGATTTCAGTTAGTTTTACTGCTGATAATTATTAATAAGTAAACACAAAATTGCTGCACTCACAATTCTAAAGTAGTGGAATAGATGATTTAGGATACATGTGTGGAGTATATGTGTACATGTATGGGGAGTATGTATAATTTAACTCCTATGACTCTGTATATTAAGTGATTATAATTAAACCCTGCCAGCGTCTGTAATTATTCCAGTGACATTCTCCAAACTGTTTATTTATATGCACCTCATTTTGTATTTATACATCCTACCACCTTTGCTACTACTTCTACTGTTGCTACTACTAGTGCTCTTATTATTGCTGCTTCTATTATTATACATACTGAAATACGACTACTGTTATTTTTGCAGCTGCAGATATTATTACAACCACTACCTCTTTTACTACAGCTATCATTATCATTACTACTTGGCTTCTGAGCACACAGTTGAAAGCTTATTTTTACTAAAACACAAAAAAATCTGGCAAGTCAGGTTGTGCGCATCTGTAATAATAAATTTATTAACATTCACTACAGCTTTTCTGCGTTCCACACATTCACCCGACCACAAGCAGGTGAGGCTGGTGCAGGGATGCAAATGTCAAACTGTCTTTTTTACACAAATTAGCATGGACACACAAAGCACACACTGCTACATAGTCAGAAATACACAAGGTGAAAAATGGCTTGTTTCATTTGTGCCCCCATAGCCCAGGGCAGCCCTCATAAATCTGTGAGAAGTCTGAAGTTCATTCCATAGTGTTTCTATATAAAGAGCCATCATACTCACTTTACTTCACACACTGGCAGTGAGCCAACAAGTGCAAAGTTTCCCTTATAGAGTCCGTTGTGCTTTCTGGCTTGAGTCAAGAAAAGCCCAGAGAGAAGCCAGAGCGAAATTCATGACATGGGAAAGACATGGCATTCACTGTAGGAGACAGAAAGAGAATTGGGGTGTTGGCGATTTGACTGATTCCAGTTATAATGTTTTTTACATGCACAAGCCTACTGTATAAAATGTTGAAGTTAAAATGACACTTTAGCAGTCTTGGATCAGGATAAAACAGGGTGCCCAGTCAACAAAAGGAAGCAGAAAAGTGAATATTAATGCTGTGCCATAAAGCAACTCTTGTTTTATGAATCACCTTTTGTTTGTTTATATGTCTCCTCATTGGCGACAGCCATCGCCATCTGTCTTCTGTTTGTCCATCCCATAACACGATATCTCCAGAACGCCTTGAGAGAATTTTTTCCAATTTGGCACAAACATCCATTTGAACTCAAGGATGGACTAATTAGATTTTATTGGTCAAAGGTCAAGGTCACTGTGAACAGGTTGCTGGAGTCATACAACCGCGAGGTGGTAATTCTAGTTTATCTTTTGTTTTCATCACTTTTAGATTTTCTGCTTGATTTTGTCTCACTTGTCTTGCTCATTTTTGAAACAAACCAAAGAAATGAAATGATCTTCACAAATAATAATTGATGAGCCATATAAATCACCCTTTGTAAACCTGTGAAAAACCTCAAATTTTGCTTTGTGAATGTGTAGAATAGATTCAAATATGGGCAGGTATAAAATGTATCAGTGGTGAAGTTAAAAAAGGCTTGCTTTTCCCTGTAAAACTGGGCCCAAAACTCATATTCCTAAATTTTTATTCATATTGCTGGTCTTTTCCATAATTTTTTTCTTATAATGCTGCTTGTTAATTGATCTAATTAAGTGCATCATGCTTTTGCCGATGTTGGTGTTCCCTCTCTGTTAAGTTTTCTTTTCTTCTTTTTTTTTTGTACAGCCACATTTTGGAACTGGTCTAATTATCCTCAGGTTTGTTCGGGTCTGACTGTGTTCGGGTTTCCTCCTTTCTGGGCCTCTCGTTTTTTCAAACTAAATGTACAGAGGGTACGGAAAGTATTCAGACCCCCTTAAATTTTTCACTCTTTGTTATATTGCAGCCATATGCTAAAATCATTTAAGTTCATGTTTTTCCTCAATGTACACACAGCACCCCATATTGACAGAAAAACACAGAATTTTTGACATTTTTGCAGATTTATTGAAAAGAAAAACTGAAATATCACATGGTCATAAGTATTCAGACCCTTTGCTGTGACACTCATATATTTAACTTAGGTGCTGTCCATTTCTTCTGATCATCCCTGAGATGGTTCTACACCTTCATTTGAGTCCAACTGCATTTGATTATACTGATTGGACGTGATTAGGAAAGCCACACACCTGTCTATATAAGACCCTACAGCTCACAGTGCATGTCAGAGCAAATGAGAATCATGAGGTCAAAGGAACTGCCTGAAGAGCTCAGAGACAGAATTGTGGCAAAGCACAGATCTGGCCAAGGTTACAAAAAAAAATTCTGCTGCACTTAAGGTTCCTAAGAGCACAGGGGCCTCCATAATCCTTAAATGGAAGACGTTTGGGACGACCAGAACCCTTCCTAGAGCTGGCCGTCAGGCCAAACTGAGCTATCGGGGGAGAAGAGCCTTGGTGAGAGAGGTACAGAAGAACCCAAAGATGACTGTAGCTGAGCTCCAGAGATGCAGTCAGGAGATGGGAGAAAGTTGTAGAAAGTCAACCATCACTGCAGCCCCCCACCAGTCGGGGCTTTATGGCAGAGTGGGGGGGCTGCAGTGATGGTTGACTTTCTACAACTTTTTCCCATCTCCCGACTGCATCTCTGGAGCTCAGCCACAGTCATCTTTGGGTTCTTCTGTACCTCTCTCACCAAGGCTCTTCTCCCTCGATAGCTCAGTTTGGCCGGACGGCCAGCTCTAGGAAGGGCTGTGGTCGTCCCAAACGTCTTCCATTTAAGGATTATGGAGGCCCCTGTGCTCTTAGGAACCTTAAGTGCAGCAGAATTTTTTTTTTGTAACCTTGGCCAGATCTGTGCTTTGCCACAATTCTGTCTCTGAGCTCTTCAGGCAGTTCCTTTGACCTCATGATTCTCATTTGCTCTGACATGCAGTGTGAGCTGTAGGGTCTTATATAGACAGGTGTGTGGCTTTTCTAATCACGTCCAATCAGTATAATCAAACACAGCTGGACTCAAATGAAGGTGTAGAACCATCTCAGGGATGATCAGAAGAAATGGACAGTACCTAAGTTAAATATATGAGTGTCACAGCAAAGGGTCTGAATACTTATGACCATGTGATATTTCAGTTTTTCTTTTTTAATAAATCTGCAAAAATGTCAAAAATTCTGTGTTTTTCTGTCAATATGGGGTGCTGTGTGTACATTAATGAGGAAAAAAATGAACTTAAATGATTTTAGCATATGGCTGCAATATAACAAAGAGTGAAAAATTTAAGGGGGGCTGAATACTTTCCGTACCCACTGTATGCGTGTCAGATTCAGATGCTGTAGGTTTTCCTTGATTCCATTTTCGGTCTATTGGACCTCTAGTTCAAATGAATGGCTATGAATGTGTAAATATTGATTATTTCAACAAGTTTAATAGAGTAAGAAATCAGGAGGTGATGGAATATAAGAAATGAGCATGTGAAAGAAAAGGGGAAAGAGACACTGAGAAGAGGAGGCTGGGGAAGAACGAAAGAGGACAAGCTGTCTGCTGCTGATGGGATCCTCCTCTGCCCGCCTGGTTTGAAGTCTGGTTGCTTAGCAACTGCAGCGGCCTAAAATAACCTGCCAGGAGACAGAAATAGACTAAAGATATATGGACAGATTGGCTGGTGTGGTTTGTGTGTGCTGACACATTTTTGAGGCGATTTGGTTGAGTTGTTTTCTTGTTCTCTCAGTTTATATTTGACTTAGTTGTACTATTTCTTTGCTTGTCACACTTTCAGCACAGGATTAAATACACTTGGGTTTTTCTAAAACGTGTCTGTGCTTGTAAGTGTGTGTTATAACACAGGTGCAAGGCCAGTACCCGTTCTAGCTGGTTGCTATACTGATTGTCAGGGAAGTGACATCAGAATGTTTAGTCAGCACAGCGGCCCCGTCGGACACAGTTGCTAAGCAGTTTCTGCACCTTAGCAACCACTCCACTGTCACTGCAACAGAGGGAGGAAGATATTGATGGAAACACAAGCCTGACAGCAGGCAGCGTACAGAGACAGGTAGCTCTGATTATAGCAGAAAAGAGAGTCAAGAAACAGAGCAGATATTATTAGACCACTGTAACTCAGAGTACGGCGTGATATTAAACTGGTTCAACAGCCTGTTTTGTGCAGCTGCACACAACAAAAGAGTGTCAAAGAGCAGGGAACACAATAATGTAAGACACAAGTAAATAGAGATGGGTGACAAATGAAAGGAAAAACTGAAACTGAAGGACTCAATAAGTCATACCTTGCCCAGAGCTGATGTACAAAGAGACTTAGTTTGGTCAGAACAACAAATAAATAAAGAGAGGGATGCATCTGTTCAGATTAGTGGTGTGTGGTAGACAACAGTTTTACAGCTCTAATCTGACTGTGAATGAGTGCATATTTAGCATCTTACGACTGACAGTGCCAGGCACGTCCTCTTCTCAATCCACTCTCTCTACATTGGCTCTCTACATGCATTTATCATTTATCATGATCAAGAAAACATCCACCATCCTCAGGTACAAATGCAGAGGAAGGACAAGGTTGGCAAGGCTTTGCATATCACAAGTCTCTGGGTAAATCCCAAACCTCTTATTTGAATTTTCCTTGCTTTTTGATCCTCGCTCCACTTGTCGATTATTCTGATCTGCCACCTTGAAGAACACCCCAAAGTTCTTATTCTTGCTCTGAGGAGCAAGGATCAAGAAGTGAGGAGGCTGTCTGGAGGAGGCATGACACCATCCTTTGCAGAAGTCCTTTATGAACTGGAATACCCCTTTATCAGAAATCAGTTGGTGATTGGATGCTTCAGATGAAGGATCGGAGGAAAGGACGTCTCGTGTCTCTGAAACATGTTTCATCATCTCTTTCCTCACATTTATCCTTTGAACCTCTTCTTCTTCTGTGGGAGGGACTAAGACACAAGGGAAAGACACAAGTGAAGGAAACGTGGATGCAATTAAGGGAATTGGGATTCACCTCTGTCATGATCTCTGCCTATGTCCTATCTCCGCCCATTGTTTTCCCTTTGGTGTCTTTGTCCCAGTTTTCCTGCTCTTGCTACCTGCTCTACCTGCTCTAACCACACTCACCTGCTTTCCATCTGTGTAATCAACCAGCCAATATAAACACCAGCTCTTAGTGTTCACTCCCTGCTCAATTGTCATTGCTGTAGAAATTGTTTTTGTGGCATATGTCCTTTGTGCCGGCCTCGTTTTTTGTTCTGTTTTCTCCCACAGACTCTGACCGTGTTTGTCCGCTGTCTGGACTCCTGGAGTCACCTTTGGTTGGATGTTTTTGGTCTTTTGTATATTCTGGTTTTGTTCTGTTCCAAGTGTTCTGTTTGACTTACTGTGTATGGACTCCAATTGCCCACTATTTCTGATTATGTGCCTACTTGTGGTTTGAACTGTTTGCCTAGCCTGTCAGCAGTTGTATGTGTATTTGGAGTATTGGAGGAAATGTTTGATTTGAGCATACCAACTCTTAAAGAAAATTTTACATCCAAAGTTTCATAATCTGAGGTGGTTGTCTGGTGGTTGACAACATTAAACTTTCCTTCCAGAAGAGTGTCTGCTGCCCACTTTTTATGGACATTATTTTAATTGCCAGAACCCAGGAAGGATATTAGGTAACTACAACTCATAACACTGAAGTCCAAGTCCATGTCTCTGTGGTGTTTTTGTGATCTGAATGACTGAAGTAATTAAATTCATGAGTCAACTCCACACGTCTGAGGAAAGGCCTCAAAACCCAAAGAGCTGTCAACAACACTAACATCATCCTTCTGGTTAGAAACCTCTCAAAGGTGTTTTTTTTTTTTTATTTTATTTTATTTTTTACTTTGCTTTGGATCGAGCACACTCACTATGTAGTTGAGACACAGGTGCAGTGCTATTTTTATTTGATACAACATTGTCAAATTACACCACTGCTGTTCTACAAATCCAGTGGTACCATGCCACTTTGTCTCTGCTGTGAGCTGAGCAGAAAAAACTGTTTACAACTGCTGAGATGAATTAATTTATGTTCAGAACTTCACCTAAGGCATTAAGGCAGTGCAACAGATTTCTAAAAGGCCTCAAATTAATTATCTAAATTTAATGTTTTAAAGAGATGTTAGTTTTTTCATTCTGCATATGCACAGCTAGAGCAGGACTTGTAGTATAACATTCATCCTGTCTGTTATACTAGACTGCATTTCATGTCTGTAAATGTATAATTTATTGATTTTCTCTTTTACTTTTTGCGATTTCATTGTTTGAGACTGGCTTGTTCAATCAGAAATGGGCCAGCATTGAGAGTTTTAATGTAGTTTGCTTTTATATCAGTTGAACTCAATGTTTTGTTCAGTGCAAAAATCAAAGTGTGAAACATGACCACAGATACTCTGGTTCTTTGCAACTGTAAACAATGTACTGATACCATTTATTCTTATTATTCTGTTTTCCCATCACTGCTGTACCTCAGTGTGTTTTAACCATGTTGCCTTGAATCACTGCTGCTTCACTGCTGAAATCAAATTTAACTTCATGCAGTCATTTGATTAGTTCAGTGGTTGATGTGGCCTCTCTGTAATTGGGCAGAGTGAAGATGGAGCAGACCAAGACAGTCCAGAGGAGGGGACTCCAGCGAGTCCCCGCAACAAGCGCAGAGTGGGCCGTCCTGGCAGGAAACGCAAACAGCTGCTTCCTGTGAGTACTGTAACTGTAGTCTACCATTGCTTTAAACTATAGCAGAGTGATTAATTATCTGCTTATCTATACAAATCTCCCATCTAACCTGAAAAGACACATTAAACATGCACACACTCTTTTCAGGAACACTTCAGATTTATGCAGAGTGTCAACTAGGGGTGTGACGATACACTGAGCTCACAAGACGAGACAGTGCATGATATTGGGTTCATGAGATTGAGGTGAGATGATATTTTAGCACTATTTTTAAGTAATCTCTAATGATGAAATATATGACTGGAAAAATTATCTTTTATTTGTAAGTCAGCATTCACTGCTATTCGCTGTAGAGTTTGGGCCACAATTAACAGACCACAATGACACAACATGCATTTTCATTAGTACTGGATGTTAAACTCTGTTTCTTAGTGCAGACACACTGGTGGTAGAATTAGTATTAAGGTAGAGTAGGCTACGTTAGCAGCATGGCTAACCAAATCATGACAGAAACTTGTGAGCTGGAAATGTGAATGAAGCCACTCACTTCAACTTGCCATATCGTACAGTCCTAGAACACTCCCCCTGCAGCCCCTCATCCCGCTGACCAACGCAGCCCCTTGCTTCAAACACAGCAGGGAGTTGCATTTTTGAACGTACATCACTTTCCTGTCACACTTTGCCATACTGGGTGCTGCTCTGGTTCTGTTATGTACTGATATGAAACAGCTTTTGCCTCAACAAGAAATATCAGCATGTTTAAATTTGTCACACCCCTAGTATCAACCACAGTCAGCTCAGGTTTTTCACTTACTACTGTAAATTACTTCGGTGTCACTCTTGAGTGTGTTTGATTGATGTTACCGAGCACTTGCCTCTTCACAGCAGCTTGTGTTGGTTTTGTTACATTGACTTTTCCATGTTAACTTGAGACAGTTTTTGTTTGCAGTGTGTCTAAAAATGGGGATTCCCACGTAGGACGCATTGACTGATTGCTGAGCTAAGGAGTCAATGCATACATTATGCTCTCTCTCTCATTATGCAATATTGGCTTCATTTACTCATCATTTTCATTTGTAAGCATAGCTTCCATCCCCCACATTTTCCACATACTTGCAGTTACCACTTTGCTTAAAGTCACAGTGATTTTCTGTAGCATCAGTACCTCAGTACCGATGTAATATTGGTACCTCAGAATATATAGCAAGGTAAATTACCACGAAGGATATAAATTCTTCAGATTTGACTGAATCACACAAAATGGGCATGACCTATCAAACACATAGCAGTGTAGTAGAGGTGCACTTTTGAGGACTGGGTTAGCCTCTACCCATCCATCAGGGTGCCAAGCCAAAGCAGGACAATAAATAGACAAAAAAACTCAACAGTCATTCAAAAAGATAAATGAAAGACACAGCAGCCAAATACAGCCAATCTAGTCCTAGTACTCTAGCAGTCCTGGTACTGGAACTTTAATTGGTCATTGGTAACCACTGATTTGGTAATGACAGTATCTTTTAAAACAATTACCTGTACAGGACAGAGTATATAAAATATAAAAACTACAGTGTGACCATAATGTATACAAGGTGAAATTTCACTCTTTTGTCATTTTTCTTCTTTGCAAACATGTTTCTCAGCCAATCACGTCAAGCCAATTTTTATCCGTATATCAAATATCACAGTTCACAAATTTGCCTCAAGGGGCTTTGCAACCTGTACAGCATACAAAACCCTCTGTCCTTAAACCCTTCAATCAGGCAAGGAACAACTTAGCCAAAAAACCCTTTAACAGGGAACATATAGCTGAAACCTCAGCAAGAGCAACAGAAGAGGGAACCCTCTTTCAGGACGGACAGATGTGCAATAGGTGTCCCATTATGTGCAGAACAAATCAGCATAAATTTGCAGTATGGACAATCAAATTCCATATTGTAATATATATGAATAACACTCACTAAACATATATGATGAACATGATCCTGGAGGATGAGCCGGTTTCCAAGTGCCTCTAATAGACTGTGAATAAAATTTGTAGATTTCCAGTCTAGCTGTAGTCTTTTTTTAACATTGTTGGGGACTGAGTACTGTTTTGTTTGCACTGTTTGAACTTTCTGACAAGGTGATAGTGTTACTTCCCCACTGGGGGTTTGAACTGGCAACCTTCCAGTCAGCTTTAGGCCAGCAGTGCTAATCTGTGAGCAATGCTACAGAGCTGCATTATTACTGTAATGAGTCTTATTTCTTCACTCTGACTGACTTCAGGTCTCTGGCAGCTCCTCTCCTCCATACTTCTCTCTGCCTTCATCCCCTTATAGCTCACCTCATGTGGTGTGTGTCCCTTCAGGCTGACTGAACTCTGTGGCAAGATCAGCAAGTCAATATAGCTGATCAAACAACCCCAGACAGAAAGGAATACTCTGTGTGTGTGTGTGTGTCTTATCAGTGTGTATACTGTATGTGTTTGTGCATGTGTACATCTGTGTGTGTGCGCACATTAATATTTGCAGGTCTAATCCTGCTTTGAAGTCTGGATTAATATGGGCCTGTCACACACACACACACACACACACACACACAAAACATTCATTCACATGCACACGTAACATGCATTGGGCTGCAGATAAAACATCAATGTTACACATGCTGTACATGAGTTCCTGACACAGACAGTCTTAGTAAGTGGTGTTTGTACTGTACTAGTAGTAATCAATCATAGTGGTACAGTAGTAGTATAAGTAGTAGCAGCACAATTATTAAAATAGTGGAAATGTTAGCAGTAATAGTAGTATTAGCAGTGTTGTCATATTAGCCATGTTAGTATTACCATAAAAGGAAAAGTTTGCTGTAGTGGTACAAATAGTATTATTAATTGTAGTAATAGTTAATGTTGTAGAAGCAGTAGTATTGGTACTAGATTATTTGTAGTAGTGCTAGTTGTAGTAAAAGTAGCATAAGTAGTAGTGGCAGAAACATCATGTTTGTAGTCCCACTAGCAGTAGTAAAAGCAGTAAAGCAGTGGTAAACATAATATAGGAGTAATAGTAGTACTGGAAGTAGTGAAATTACTAGCAGTAGTAGTAAAAGTAGTACCAAATGTCAACATGCGAGTCGTCAGTGTGATGATTTGCTGTGGCGACCCCTAAACGGGAAAAGCCGAAAGTGACTTTAATAGTAAAATTAGTAGTGTTCATAGTAGTAGAAGTATAAGAGCAGTAAAGGTTTTAATAGTAGCAATAGTTGTAGGATAATAGTACTACAGGTAGTAGTAGTAGTGTTGGTAATATAATAGTAGAAGTGGTGATACTCTCAGTGGCTGGTGTAGTAGTACAGTAGTAGTAGAAGTACAGTAGTTATAGTAACTGTGGTAGTTGTTGAAGTAGCAGTAGTCACAGTACCATAATAGTTGCAGTTGTATTAGAACTTTTAGTTGTAGCAGTAATTGTAGCATTGTGATAATGCAAATAGTAGTAGAGATGGAAATGATAGTAATAGTAGTAGTAGTAGTAGTAGTATGGTAATTGTAGCAAATATTCATTTGTAGTACCAGTAGCAGCGGTAAAAGTAGTAAAGTAGTGGTAAAAGTTATACAAATAGCAATACCAGTAAAAGTAGTGGTGTTCATACTGTACAAGTAGAAGCAATAAAAAAAAAAAAAGAAGTGGCATCGATATAAGCATTATAGTACTACAAGTAGTAGTAGTAGTAGTTATATTATTGGTAATATAATAGAAGTAGTGGTAGTAATACCATCAGCAGCAGTGGTAGTAGCACAGTAGTTGTAGTAATTGCGGTAGTTGAAGTATTTGAAGTCAGAGTAGCATAAAAGTAGAAGTTGTAGTAGTGTCATAGTTCTAGTAGTAGTGATTGAAGTAGCAGTAGTAAAAGTAGTTTGGTAATATTTGTAGTATAGTAGTTGTAGTAGTTATCATAGTAATAGTATAATTACATACTAAGTGTAGTGATGCGTACTTTAATGATACATACACCATACAGTCGTGCCTTACTATAGTTGTGAGAACACATAATACGTTCCCCAAGCCCTTAGCCATCATGACTGAGTGCCCAGCCCTAACACTAAACCTAACCTGAACATTAAAACCAGCTAAAAGGTCCTCACAACAATGGTATCAAACTAAAATTTGCCCATGCACGTATAGAGACGTACTGTATATATGCACACACAGAGCGGCGTGTATTCTGGAACAGAGCCATTGTGTGGACGTCAGGGTGGAGCCATCAGTGACACTAACTATAGAGAGCAGCGAGAAAGAGCCTCACTCTCTCTCCTGTCTCCTTCACTTCCCTTGCTTGTTCACCTCTGTCACAAGTACACACAGTACACTTGCTGGTACATGATAGTGATTATTCTTTCATGGATAATTAAATTAGCCCCATGACCCCTTAACTTTTTCAAGCATCCATCTTTTTTCTTTCATGGTCATTGCTTCTTATCTTTTCTGGCTACACTTCAACTTTTATTTGTGACTCACTTACAACTTAAGATAGGTATCAGTCTCTTCCTCTTGCCTCCCTCCTGTCTCCCCATTTTTCTCTTTTGCTTCCCCTGGAAACACGTGTGGATTAGCTGCTGCATGTATGTGTGTTGTGCTGGTGACTTCTGCCTGAACACATGAGAGAAAGTTGAGGTACATTAGGACTAAACAGATAGATCGGCACAGTTCCAAACACCATGCATGCAGATGCCATGCATTTTACATAAAAATCCCCTCACAGCCACAGTCAGTTGTGTTGTCAGCCACTACAATTAATGGAACTTTTCATGCACACTAGATTTTATTGAGACAAAGGTCTTAGTTAGACAAAGTATGGCTTGAGGTTTTGATTGGCTCTAGGCTTATATGCAGCTTAGTCTGCTTTCTTTTGGGTTTACAATTTATGCCCAAACCACAAAGGTTGTAGAGACATTGCTGAAAATTGTGGTTGTGTTTTCACTGCTTGACAAAAAGTGTAATCGATAGAAATTAATTTGGGGGGACCATAAGTGGGACAGCTTTTATGTTAAAGCTAATATTCTGAGTAACAGCTCTTGTATTAAAGCTACACTACCTAATTTCTTTTCAAATTCTCTAGCAAACTGACACAACTATTCTCTCTTTGCCCCTCTCATCACAACCTGTTTCCTAGTGATGATGTAAACTACGGATGCCTGGTTGCGACAAACTATACAAAATGTAGAGTTTCTCCAGTCTGAAGCTAGTGCTAGCTGACTACTGAGTAAAATGTGTCAGTCCAGTAGAAAACGCTGGTTGGTGCTAATGTGACACAAAGCACTAATGTTACACAAGGCTCAAATTACTCCCAAGTTCAATTAATATTAACTTAATACAAAGGTAAAATCATGACCATGCTAGGTCGCTAATGTTACCAAAACAAACACTTTAGCTTTAGATGCTAACACATCAAGAAGGAAGAACACCACATCTGAATCAAACCTAAATCCTTTGGCTGCTTTTAATTCTTTCCATCCCAAAAACCCTGGTTTTTGCTCTTTTTTTGTCACACTGTGCAAAAGAATGCTACCTCTTTGCTCTGCCAGCCAGTGTTTTGAACTTTTCGCACAGTTAATATGTCTTTAAGGTCCTGTATTAGTTCATTTAAATGTCCTCTCTCTGATCCAAACTGGACACTGTATTAATGTTTTAATTAAGATGTGCACTGGAAAGTACACTAGTTGACAGTGCATCTGGTACAATTCACTAATTACAGTAGTCAAACCATATTTACTTATGTAATGAATACACACCTACATGGAGATTCAACCAGCAAAGATAAAATACAATTCACAGTGTTAATGAAACTTTATTTTTTCTTATGTTTTCGTCTTTCTTTCTTTCTTTCTTTTGGTCTGTTCTTTTTCTTACTCTAAGGACATATCACGGTGTATGCATGTCCTATATAAATATGTTCAGTTACTAGTTTATTGGAGACACTTAGCTAAAATTATTAAGGAATAAGTAATTGAATCAGTGCCTCTCTAAAACAGTTTCAAAATAAACTGAACATTCTCACTTTCATAAGGGTTGAATTTATTGTAAGACTGTTGTATTGGACTGCATCTATAGTATGTGTACCTAATAAATTGGCCACTGTGTGTAAATATAGTTGAATTAAATTTAGAAATTTGCTACATGGGCCCCTCTTTTATTCTTTGAACATAATCACACATTCTAATTATGATAAAATTATAGGTGCAATCTTTAGGTAAATCCTAAAGAGTCCATGTTTTTGTAATTTCTTTACCTTTTGGTTGCCAGGTTTGTCTTTATTTGCCTTTGAGAAATAACTTCGTTAGATAGCTTAAAAGCTCAGTCAATCTAATAACTAGGGATAGCTCCTTTGGCCAATGTGGCCTCAGTAGCTATCTCTAGTAATAATGAATGCTAGCTAGCAAAACCTGAACAACAAAATATAATAAAACAAAATCTTGATGTTGGAGAACCAAAATAAAGCATTGTGCAGTTAACATCGCTGTTCCTCCATTTGCCGTCATGTTTTTTTCTGTCTGACTGTGATGTGAAGCAGTACACACAGTAGCTAAAGCTGAACATGTTCAGTTCAGTTACTGTGTGTCATGTCCGAAACACAATCTAGCAAAGTGGCAATAATGAGAATTTGTATTAATAACTGACTTAAAAAGTGTCTGCTGTTCACATATTTCGCCACATATGAGTTAAATCCATCTGACATACTAATAATAGGAAGAGCTCAGCTACATTTTTGGACACAGTGTATGTGTGGTTGTATATGCTACAGTGTAAATAGTGCACTTTAGTTACTATATATATTGTATACTTTATATCAGTAAATGAAGACACAACTGTCATGCATTTATTTTCTATATTAGGTTTGTTTATTTTATTATTTTTGCTACACTATTGTTTTATTGTTTGCTGCATCCTGTTCTCTGCCCAGCCTCCCCCTGGGTATCATCAAAAATGTCATCCAACCTAAGAATTGCCCTTTGTTGGATTACTACACTGTGTTGTCACACAGCTCAGGTTAGAGTCTGTCAGCTGTAAAGTCGGGTACTTTCCACACTGTCTGTCATTCAAGATCAATGTTAGATACTGAGATAAGAGGAAGTGCAGGTCAGCAAGAAGTAGTTTGAAAAGGTGAGAAACAACATAAACCACCAGTCTGAATGTGGGAGTTACTTTCAGTGTTGGTGTGTGTTTAACCCTAGTTATGGTTACTGTCAGAGGTAGGCCATGCCTGAAAATGTGTCATAGTTTCATGCACACTCAACTTCTTTGTGGTGAGTGTTTGTGCATACAAACTTTACTTGTGCAGTAAAGTTAAAGTGTCTCAGGTCAACTTTAAAGCTGCATTAAGCAAAAATGTTAATCAAACCTTTAGTATGCAGCCAACAACTGCATTCAGGTCATAGTTTTTGGTTCACCAGTCCAGATGAAACCCAACCAATGCACCTGCTCTCACAAAAGGAAGTGTACAACCAGCTCACACAAGCCGATTGTATGCTTCCTGTTTAGCACTAAATGGCGGAGGGGCGAACTGGCTGAAGAACGTCGAACATATAGCAATCCAAAGACATCCTGATAATTTTCTCAAGAGTCTGTGGACCAGACCAGAGCTGAATTGAATTTACATTCAACATGTGGCCAAAAAGATGACTGCGAGTCCAGATTCCTCTGTTTCTGCTGAATGTGTAAGTAGTCAGTTATTTGCTTAAAAGTTAGCAGTAGCAGCAGATCTAGTGTCTGTCTTTCTACCTTCTAGTGATAACAAAATGCTTAATGCAGCTTTAATTTCATTTTGGGGTAAAAGCAATAAATATTAAGACCATCACACCAAGGGCACATGATTATGTTGCATGTGCCATCGTACCATGATTTAGATTTCATTCATTCAGCTAATTAATTGCGGTAATTAAATGTCCATAATTTATATTTTTGAGCATGTTTGGTTTTACATAGCAAGTTTTACATTGACTTCAACCACTTAAGTGGTTGAACTTAGTTCATTGACTGATTTTAGTTTTAATGTGTTGTGTTTTTTACGTTTTGTACAGTTTATGGAGTCTATAAAATGTCATGAGCAGAAATATCTTTTTCCTTTATTTTTCCAATCATCACTTCACTTTCATTTTAGCAGTTCATTTCCTAATGTTTTGTTATTTATCTCATAAGCAGCATCTCTGTCAGTGATTTAATTATAATATTAATAAATATCTATACAGTTAAAGCTACTCTACCTAATTTCCTTTTAGCTTAGAGTGTCTAGTGAGACTCAAAACAAACCGACACCAGTATGTAATGTGTAAAATCTTAATGCATCTTTGAATCACACTATGACTAGTAATGTCCTTTTTTGTTTAATTTGTGGATTATCAAAGAATGATCTACTCTGTAATCTAAACTCTGTATTGTGAAAATCAAGATCAACCCATGCTTTATTGTCACTTGGGAAAGTTTGTCTTGGCTCAGAGTGAAAAATTCATGGGATGTTTTGGGCTCTAAAAGCATTTGTAACACCAGCAATCCACCCATGTATCAAAAACATTTTCTGTTTCAGTGTTAAAAGTGTGCATTGCTGTAGTTTAGTGTGTCCTGAGGTCCTTTAGTTTTTGCCTTTGCAGGCCCTCTCACCTGCTCATTACACTATTTGGGGGCTTGTTAGCACTAGCTAGTGTTAGCATAGCTGTTGAACTTTACATTCACCTCTGCTCTACACTTTTTACATACCCATTTATAAAACCTGTTACAGCAATACACATGTATAAAGATGCCTCTTGGCCCTTTTACATCGGACACCTGATGAGATTTTAGCATCATTAATGCTGGTGAGCTGATGGATTAGCCATAACAGTAGAGACAGGACATTATTTATATAATTGAACAACGTTTTTTGTAATTGCAGAATTTTTCTGATAGGTATGAAATTTCAAACCAAATTAAGTTTTTTGAAGGTACTTTATATTTTATATTACTTTGATGTTTAACAAAGGGGTGTGATGAGCTATTAGTACTCCCCTCCCAGTGTGTGTGTGCGTGTTAATGGGACCCACCTGTGTGCTGGACCTATCTGCTCTGTTTTGTACTAACAAGAGCAGACTAATACATATGTGCTTGTACTGCAGTAGCTCTGTGATTATATGTATGAGGCCTGTAAATATGTCTGTGAGTTGTTATTGTGTTTGTGGATTGCTTTGATGGGCCCAGACAAGAGTGAGCAGCAGTTTTCTCAGACCTAGCCTTTGCTCCATCTGTTTCCCAGGAGATGGCGACCTCTGACCCCTGTGCAAATGCTCCCCCAACACCGCCTGAGGAGCCAGAGCCCTCCCCTTCCCCTCGCAAGAAGCGTGGGCGTCGGAAACTAGAGCAAACTGAGAGGAACAAGGGTATAAATTTAATGCAGAGGCATATAATTTCAGATAATATAACTTTGCTCATATTTACAGTAATTAAAAATGTCAGAGGTCTGACCCAAGCTTAACTTGGTGACATTTTAGATGCTTTACAGATGTGAGAAGTTATAATCATAATTTTGTTTATGAAAAATGGCACTTGTTATCAGTTTACCTGAAATTTTAATAGCCAAATATCACAATGTAGTGTTTGAGGGCATTTCAGCTGTAAATTTGTATGCATGGGCAAAGTGAGTTTACCTGCTCATTGTTAAATCTGTACAAATGGCCCATTTCCTCTAACTTTTCTTCTACTGCAGATGAGCCAGATGACAGAAACTGCGACTCCCCTAGAGAGGTGAGATATGACATCCAACAAATGAAGTTAAGCACTCTTATACAGTAGTACAAGCAGATTTAAGAGTATAGTCGGTATATAACAAGCTTTGTGTTTATGTGTATGCATGTGTGTGTGTGTATGTGTGTATGTGTGCAGGGTGAGACTGGGAGACTGCGGAGGAGGCCAGTCCCAAGGGTGACTTTCCAGGCTGGAGATCCATACTACATCAGCAGGAGACAGAGAGAAGAATGGCTCAGCCGCTGGAAGATGGAGGTGGGAGAGATTCAGGTCTCTGTTTGTGTGAATTTACAGTTACAGAAACATGGAGGCTTGTATTGAACACTTTAATCACAGTAAACTAGGCTGGCTTTATATAACGCTTTTGACAGAACACCCATATTACATTTTCATTTTGTAATATCTTTGTCCTGTATACTGTGAAAGTTTAACTGACTGACATATCTGCTGTGAGGATTTGTAAGCTTTTGAATGTGATCTTTAGATGGGTGCTTTGTATTGTAAAGTAACCCAGATACAGTAGAAATCAGCTGCGGTTTGTTCACTGTGCAGCAGTGAGTAGTCAAGTGATGGGGAAATCCCTTTGAAAAAAAAGAACTAAACCTTCACAGCAGAAGTGCACTGTGCTTAGCATTTGGCAATATTGCAAAAAAAATGTTAACACAATATCATGTTTTAGGGATATTAACTCGATACATGTCATTTCTGCTAAATGTTCATTTTGCTCAAATAAAATGACAGAGCAGTCATAAAAATAGCTTTTTATTAATTATTTATTCTGTTTAAAAAATGAAGCAAAGACTATATTTCTTCATTGACTTTTGAAGTGAAGTGAAGAGAAGTCAGTGCAGTCCTCGCAGCAAGCAGGTATTAAAATGAGTTTTTTCTGCAAACCACTGGCATCCTGAAAATTTTTTTTAGTCAACATATTTAGTTGCTCATTGACATTTATTTCAGCCTCTGTCACACACTTTTGTTTTCAGCCTTCCTTCCCTTTTCTGCTGTGTAGTGTGTTTGTTTTCACTAGAAGGGAGCAGACCTCTCTCTCATACAAATGGTGGAAGATGAACTGTGTACTTTTAGTATGATTGGCTTTTTACAGTGACATTTACTCAACACTTCAACACTTGACACAGTGAAGTGCCGTTGATAGTGAAAGAGGCACGTTCCCTTTCTATGGTTGCAAATGCCTCTCATACATAATGTTTGTCCATCAAATGATTTGGTCTTTGTTTGATTTTGACATTGCCCTAGCTCCACAGCACTTCCCATCTCAAATCAGTTTTTTTCCAGCATACTAGCTCTTTAAAATGTGATATGTCAGAGGTATGTTTACACTTTTTTGTGCTGCCAAAATGGCCAAAATTTAGTGGAACCATTTTGCAATACAGTTTTCTATAATAAGTAAAAAAAAAAAGAACATTTGTTCACATACATGTATGTATGAAATATCTTGCACCATTGTATCAAGAACTGTACCACTGGAGAAAATACTGTGCTGCTGCAGTGTAACCCAGAGAGGTTAATGCAAGAAAGTGTGTGCATGAGGGTGATAAAACTGAAAGACAAAATGAGTGAAAGAGACAGGATGTGTGTGATCATGAAAGGGAGAGAGAAAGTCATTCAGGTTGATTGACAGACAGACAGGCTGGCTGAAACACACGGAGATGGGAGAGGAAGAGAGAGAGACTGAGGCTGATAGACAGCTCAACCACGACTGGCTGTACATTTCTCCTCCTCTTGTTTGAACTTGTTCTGTTGCAGCCAGTTTGAAAATCCGGGAGATATATGAGAAAAAAGTCACCTGAGAAGTTGAAAAAGAGCAACGCATGCTGCATAAGTCATTAGTAATTAAATGGAAATGAACCCCAAAGTTCCTTTCATATATAAATACACCCAAATGAGCTTGCATGTCCATGTGACAGATGGAGACAGAGAGAGAGCGAGAAAGGAGGCGCATATGTGGCTTCCTGTTAACAATCTCTTCTCACCTACTGACTCATGACCTACTCTCAGGCCTTAAGTGATGTGTGCTTTTGATGAGTGTATTGAAAATGTAGGGTGTTCTCATAACTATGTATTAATTTGAAAAAAGAATGGAGGGAGGTTAATGTTATGAAAAAAGAAAGAAAGGAAGGAAGCTGAAAAGCAGGAGGGTAGTGGTGGAAGTACCAGTACATTAATATCTACAGTAAGTACTACTTTAAAAGTAAAAGTACAACATTCAAAAGAAGAATGATGGAAAGGGAAGTAAAAGAGAAGAAGATGTAAGGAGAAAGAAAAGAATGAATGCAGGCAAGAAAATAAAGAAAGTAGAGAAAAGGGAAATGATGACATGAGATGTAAGCAAGAAACGGGACACTGACAAAGGGAAGGTGTGAAAGGAAAACTGATATCAAAATGTGAAACAGACAGCAAAAAAAGATCATGGAGAAATCGGTGACGGAGGTTAACCAGCTCCAGTTTTTGGCCTCTGTGTGTGTGTGTGTGTGTGCCTGGTATTACTCTTGTTGTGGGGACTCAGCCTTGCTCATGGCGACCAGATGGTGGTCATGTAAATCACGGTATTTTAGAGTGACGACTTTATTTATTTTTAGCTGAAGGTTAAGGTAGGGGATAGAGTTAAGCAAGTAGTAGTTATGGTTAAAGGTGTACTAACTAAAATTAATATACACATTGTTTGATAAAACAAAATCGAACAGGATCTGGCGTCGCTCAGCTATACTGCACTACCAA
>NW_018127943.1:632311-658239 GCF_001952655.1 Monopterus albus | reverse complement strand
CTAGACCCTCTAGGCTGAAAATAAATTAGGGAGGGTAGCTTTAAGATTAGGGTGAGTCTCCAGGAAATGAATGTAAGTCAATGTAAAGTCCTCATGAGGAAAGAGGAATGTGTGTGAGTTGTATTGTGTGTTTGCTCTGTCAGTCAGTTGAACTGCATCCAGTTGTTCACAGCCCCATCACTATCCCATTTCCCTGTGGTCCGAAGGAAATCTGATAACTCTTTAATTTCAGGGGGGGGGGGGAAATCTGGCATTGTTTCACATCATATCTATAGTTACAGCCAAGAAAATGAATACTGAGTGGGGGTATAGTGCGCTGCATGTGTCAGAGGATGTATGATTTTCTCCCTGCCTCATTTTTGCTGAGAGCAAGTCACATGCAGGACTTTGACCTTGTTTTGACTTCTAACCACTTGGTGTAACTTGCACGAATGCAGTGTAGGTCAGATGCATATTTTCCAGAATTTTGACTCAGAATTAATCAGTGGTAACTGACCTATAAAAAAATGAGCTGTGCTACTGTAGTTATGATTTGCAAATGAGCAAATTAAAGCTAGCAAACAACCAAAATATTGTTTCCTTGTTTCCTTGAAACCTAAAAAATGTGTTGAATGCTTTTGCTTTCTGATTGTTTTAAATACTTTTCTATACGACTATTGTTTTTTTAGCAACATAAATACAACAGGTAGTAACCATACAAATTCATGATATCATTCTAATATTTCAGTCTCTTCAGATAAAGTGTGTTTGCCATCTCTTTCAACCACTAAGTGACAACAATATCCATTTTCCACAGTTTTAAGAGTAACATTTTAGCAGTTACCATCTCATATTAAGATAAGATACGGAGCATGTAACACTAAGGATGACTATCAGTGTAGTGGGCTCCCAGTGTTCCCTAAAAGTCCAGGAAAACCAAAAAAAACTGCTTTTCTGTATGGTTTAGTTCAAGACCAGATAGAATGGGCTTGTTTGAAATATTTTTTGAAACCTGCTTAAGTTTACATCAACGAGCAGTCTCTTTTTTCCCACCTTTTGTTGGCTATATTATATATAACTTATACAGTAGGTGATATTATGTCGTGTGTCTGTGTGCTTGTTGTGGACTTCATTTGCCCTACATTTTTGGCCATAAAAGTATATCAATGCAGCAATATACAAGAGTTTTTAGTAGACTCAGTACATAGGAGTAGTGCATGAAAGCAGGCATTATCCCACCAACTTTCAGTTTTTAGACATTGTCAGCTTCACTTTATTTTTCTTTCTGTAACTCTAAACTCTCACCTGACTCGCTGTGTAACTGCATTTCACAGTAATACCTGTGCATGCATGTGTGCGAGAATGGGGTCCTGACCCTAGCACGTCATGCTGCTTTGTCAGCTCTGAGGCTTGCCTAACCTCTGACCTCAGTGCACATACACACCCCATACACACACGTGAACACTAGCCTGGGCTTGTGTGTGTCATTATTACCCTTAAACCCCTGGGACTAGCAGACACAATTCTAGACTGTGTGTGTATGTGTGGGTGTGTGTTGCGGAAGTCCATGTAAACATGTGTTTGCTGAAGGACCCAGTGAATCACACACTTCAGTGCTGACCAATCAACAGAGAGGAAGAGGATAAAGGATAGACTGAGGATAGACCACAGGGCTTGGGAGAAGCCAAGGAGACGTTCAGAGAGGAAAGTGTAAGAGGAAGAGGTGGAGGAGGTGAGAGAGAGGCAAATGAAGAAAATGACAGAGAGAAAGAGAGCCAGAGAGGGGTTGCAGTTTCAGAGCTGCCATGTCCAGTCTGTAAGTCATTTAATTTTTTTTTCTTTTCCATGTGTGCATGCATTGCAGAGTGTGCAGCTGTGTCTGTGTACATGTGTGTGGAGAAATGTAAGCTAAGGTTTAACTTTAAAAGAGGAAGAGATACATGTTGGTTTTTGCTGCCAGCAAGTTATTTTATATATATGCAGATTTGTTTTTATGTTACAAGCAAAGTTTGTTTTGTTAGCAGAAGTAAATCTGGGGTTTAATTTTGATTGACTTGGGTTTTAAGAGTTTAAAGTGTTTCCCATGTTTCCACTGCCCTGAAAAGCATTCCAGTGGATCCTTAATATGTTAGCCCTTGAACACCCACCCCCCTATTTGGGGTTTATCCACCTAAATAACATGCCAGGGCCTGTGAGGGCTACATTCATTGCTCTGCTTCCATTTAAACAGAGACAGCTTTCTGGATGTATTATGACTGAGCATGGCAAAACAGTGTAACACGATCTGTGACCCCTTAAAAGGCAAGAAAAGATCATTTGTATAGCACCTTTCAACTAGACAAAGTGTTTTACGTTAATGAAAAAACATTAAACGATTGAATTTAAAGGAGTATGGTGTACTAGAAAATAAGAATGGGCTAAAATAGAATGAAACAGGAGAATAAAGTCAAACACTTTTGAGCCATGATCATCGCTGACCAACAACTAATTGATTTCCTTGTTTTATTAGAATATTTAAGTCCCAAAAAGTAAACTTATCCAGTAATTTGCAATACAAAAGCAAAGACTGGAGAGAATTCCAAAGTGCCTAAATATGTTAATGTTAAATCTCTTTAAACACCTTCAATATATCTTGTGACACCTTGGGGGGTTCCTGACCCCCATCTGGAAACAACACAAGAATTATACACAAGTATTATACACAGCATTTTTTACATTACACTGTAGGTTTATAAAAATCACAGAAACTACAACTTTTCCAAGTCTGTAAATGTTCTACATACTACTAGAGTTTTGTAGGTGGAGCTGGTGGCAAAAGGTTAAATTGGAAAACAATTCCAATCTATCATACAGTGAATGGTTAAACAGGTTTTGTTTCAAACAGATTGTCTGGGATTTTTTATTACAAAGATTGTTTTGGGAGAAGGTGAATTGGATCAACAGTTGGAAATGTGTCCCTTTTTGCTACTAGCTGGGAAAGCATTCAAATAAATATATACTGTAGTATGCTAACAATTGGAAAACAAACCACCAACATATTGTGGTGCAGGATTAACATCTTTGGTGTTGGCTTTCTGTTTTTGGCAGATTACAGGGATTTGGATTAACAGTTTTTTCTTAATGTAATGTACTTACCAGAAACAGTTACCCTAGCAATTTAAAACAGAACCAAGCCAAAGGATAATTATATTGTATTGTAGGGTTAATGTCAAATTTTGATATTAATCCTTCTTTAATTACCATTTTTGTTCCATTTTACTATTTGTTGTTGGTTATATTTGTTTTCCACTCAACAGAAAAGTGAGAAAATGATTCCCAAATATGTTCATAGTTAGAAAATGATTAGAAACCACCAAATCACCAACTTATTTTATTGTATGGTTCACAGTACCTTTGCACAGTCAGCCTCAGACAAACATTGTTTTACCAATTTGATCATAAAATGTCATTACTTTTCTGTTCACTTGGACCCTAGTGGTTACCACCTGCTGAATGGTAACCATAATTATTATGTTAATAAACTGAAAACAACACCAAGTCACCAAACTATTGAGCTACAATCAGGTCAAACACTTTGGTGTTAGACCATTGGTGTCCATTCATTACAAGAGGCCTAAAGACAGCTTCATGGAAAACAACTGTTTTTAACGTGTCCCGCAGCTGCAACAGATGAAAGAGCAGTGTGTTGGTATGTTCAGGGAGGGTCTTCTTAAGTGCTTGCTTAATGGTAGTGTGTGCATGTTGAGCAATGGCGGGTTCATCTTGAGGTCAGGGTTGGTCACGCTCATAAAAGAAGGCGTGGTCAAGATATGGCTCATTGATTAGGTCAGAGGGTGAGGGGTCAGAGGTCAAGGGGGCGGCACTAAGACTGAAAACACTGGCCAGGTTGTGAGGTTTGTCAAAGTTCAAAGTCGTAATTCACAACGTTTCAACCTATCTCTGTCTTTCTGTCCCTTCCTGCCTTTATTTGTGCCTCACTTGAGGGACACAGTGGCTGTTTTTTTTCCCAGTACCATGCTGCTGTCAGCCATGTAGCATCTTACAAACCAATCAGGTCCAGGGGTCACTTTCATATAGCATGGTAATGACACCATGATAATGGTACAAGTATTCCCTGGCACAGGCATCATACATTCTATTTTTTAGGGAGCACAGTTTTAATTAAGACATTCAATTTGTTATACAACATAAAACAGCTAACAACAGGTCCTACAATATAAACTATACTCGTTTGTTGTGTATGAATTAATAGTTAAGTGATTTTGTTTGTTTTTCTTATTTTTCACAAATATTACAGAGAGCCTAAAACCAGCAGTGAACTTTGTGTACTCTCTGTAATGCATGTGAATCCAGAACCTGGTTTAGCTTATTCTATTGCTGTCCAAACACTATTAAAAACACACCAGTGAGCCACACCGCTGCACTGGTCTTCGCTGGTCTTTTTTCAAAACTCTGAAATGAGAAGGAGTCAACTGCACATGCCTGATCGCTGCTCTGACTGTGGACGTTGTGTGCTGTGCGAGAAGCTAGTGGAGTACAGAGCAGAGATCACACGCATGCGCAGTTGACTCTTTCTTACTTCAGAGACTGTACTAATATTACTAGTGATAGTGATGATAGCACAGTCTCATAGGCATGTTTTAGTGAATGTTAGTGAACTTTTATGTGTAGGACAGAGCAGGGTTAAGGTTGTTAGGGATAGTTTGTGATAATATGTGATTCCGTTCCATAGAAAAGCTGCTAACATGTGGTAACAGTGTACAGAATTTTTAAAAGTCAGATTTTTAATATTTGTCAACACCTGTTTCTCACTATTATGCTTTTAATGTGAAAGGCCAAACAGAAAAGGATGGTAGTACTTCAGGGTATCTGCAGGTCTCAGAACAGATTAAAAAGCACTTTCAGTTTCCTGAAATATACATAGCCTTAGAAGGTATTAAAAAGGTTTCCCTACTTTCTTCAGTATGATTGTTACATTGAATTCTATGTGATATTAAAAAGGTCTTTCGAAGTCTTACATTTGTCTTAACAAACCCTGTAGAAACCCTTGAAGTGTAGACCTTGAAGAAGTTTTGCATATAAAAATGTTTATTGTATTATTTTTACTTTAACATGGAAACTACACTCTTGGAATTTCTACATTTGACTGAACACACTTTCTTTTTAATGTAACAACAACAACAAAAATCCACAAGAGAGTGGAGAGTAAAGAGTGCATTGTTTTAAATTCATACAGAAATGTTAAAATTGTGTAGACGACAAAAATAAAACTTATTTTGTGCATTCACTGCAGTCAGCCAGTCCTCTTTGACTGCATGAAGCTGACCTTTCACAGAAACCTGAGCAGATAAATACAGACTAGCTTGTCATCACTGATTCATCCTCATCTCTGAGAGCACCACAGCTTCTTGATGGACTGTTCAATCAGCCACTGTTGCCAGGCAACAAACACAGTTTCATCCTGTAAGAAAAATTTGGGCAAAATCTCTTAGCAACACAAGTCAGGTCCAAGTCTTCTAATGAGATGATCCAGTCCAGATGTTGACAAAAATTATGAGGTTCTCTTCACAATAACAGCAACAATGTTTATATGGGGTAAACTGAAAATCAAATTAATTATACAGTAAATTTGGCCCTTGATGAAACAAATAGCCATGTGCAATACCCGAAGCATAGAAATAGCAAAAATAACCTAAGTTGCTGACAAAAATATTATTGCCACATACCAAATCCATAGTACACATGATCCTATATGATATGTGCTGTACTACTTACTCATTGCTGTAGTATATAGTTGTTTTTATTTCTATTGCTGTTCACCACCACCCACAAATAATACAGTTTTTTCTAGTGGTGAGCAGCTCTTGTATTTTCTTTGTAGAGTGCATTGTGTCAGATGTGTGTCGATCAACAGCAGAGTCAAAATCAGCCATGTTTAGTATCTAGTACTTCTAGTACTTCATTTTGTCACTTTTGGAAGTTAATTCTTTGAAAATTCTATAATTAGTTTGGAGTGTGGACTTTAGTTTAGTTGTTTTGAGTGAAGTTTTACATTTAGAGACCGCTGCTGACATATGGAGTTTCTCTTACAGTGCACATGTATGTGTGTGTGGTTTATGATCTGTGTAACAGGCTGATTAGGTTTTTATGAGGTCAGAGGTCAACGGGAGCAGAGAAAGGTGACCTTTCCGCTTCGAGGTCAAATTGAGGAGAGAACTGTCACAACTGAACACTCTCACTTTTACTGTCTCATCCACTTGAATTTATGCCGTCATGCCTCCTCCTTTCTTCCTGTTACATCCTCCTTTTATTCCTTTCAGGAGGAATCCAGCAGAATGTTTCACTCATTCGTCACATTACATTGTATTTGTCAGCTCAGGGAAGGAACCAAACTGTTCTCCTCTGTGTTAAAAACCAAGAAAGAAGAATGGTTTTACGTCGTGGAAATGCTCCAAAGGAGTTATGGGATTTTACATCTGGGCCACAGGGAAATTCTTGTGGTGTAGTAACCAGTGAGGTCATGATTATTTTTAAATATGTACTTTCATCAGAGCCATGTGTCTATATGGGACTTCCCAGTTGAATTGTGTTGATTTCTGCATCTACAATAGCAGGTGTTCTGTCTTTAGTCACGTTTGGATGACACGTCCTTCACATCACCTCATTTGGGCCTCATCGTGCAGGCACTTTTTTGGAGGTAATAAAAGCTTTCAATAACTTGCTGTGCTGTACTGTAGGTTCAATCACTGTTGTGGTACAATATTGGCTAATAGAATAGGAAAAATGTCTTTAAAGCTGCTCTAATCAATATTTTATATAAACAGAAGATCAAATGACTAAGTGCAATGAAATGGAAAAGGTTGGTTGTAGTGACAAACCCACAAAGATCTCTGCAGCTCCTCTCAGCTCTGTGGAGCTTTTTTTTTTTGCAACTCTCATTTAATTGTTTTGTTTTTTTGTCTTTTACCTTTAGCTTTTTGTTCACCCTCACAGCTGCCATAGCATTTTCAGCTGCTGCCATCAGCCGATTCCAGTGTCAGTGCTCTAACCACCCCCTGCACACTACCTACTCAGCACCAAACAGCAGAAAGACAACGTTAACAACTATCTGATGAACAGAGGGTTTCCACATGAGGAAATGCATGTGAAATGCTGCACCATATTTGACTAACCAGCACTTCAGGCCTCTCCCCAATAGCTCTTGAACCTTCAAAACATACTACACCCAGCTAGGGACTTTTTCGAGGGGTAGATTTATGCCCTGCTGGAAACACAGGTAGAGGAACTAAGTTCCTCAAAATGTTCCTGTTCCCCGGAGAAAGTTCCTCTGGTGGAAACAGTGCTATTGTGGAGTACTTAGCAGTTAAAAGACAAATGTTTCCCTCAGGAGTTGGTATAGAACACAAACAGCTAAAAAGTGAATGAACACTGGATTTAGATTTGCCAGTTTGAGCAAACATATGACTCCATGAATGATAGTCTTACTCCATAAATGGGCAAATCTTTGCTAACAAGCCTACAACATCAGCATAAAATTGATGTAAGGCCAGTGTTGTGTTTGCCCTTGTTCCTGCTAATCCCAAGAAGCACACAAAAAAAAATCTATTGTTAAAGGTTTTTAAGTGCTGCTCATGCATAGTGTGTTCCAGAGCTTTTATTCTACAAAGAGAAAAGCTTTTATGAAATTGACATACTTAAGCTTAAACTGCTATTGTGCTACGGCAACTGGCAATAATGTAGAAAAACTGACTTTACCTTTACAGTCTAACATTCTGTAGCTTCTGTCTGTCTCCCATCACACATGCTCCCTTTTCTTTCTGTCTGCATTGTATTCCTCAGTTTTATATTATAATCCTGTTTACTCTCTCTCTCTCTCCCTCTCTCTCTCTCTCCTCATCTGAACCCACTGAACCCTCTCCTCACCGCACCCTTTCTCTCCACTCACTTCCTGTTTAGAGGAACAATTAAAGGATTGTTCCTACAGTCCAGGGCACTAAGGCCCTGATCTAGAGCAGCCACCAGGTCAGCTGAGAGAGACCCATGTAAAACATCATTTATAAGACCTCCTTGAAAGACAACATTACCGTGCCTGTAAACAACAGGTTATGATAGAAGAGCACTTTATGCGGGAACACACATGATGGGCTGATTCCCTCAGCTGCTGCTGGACAGGCAGAGATAGTCGGCGACAAAAATATGTAGTGCAGAAGTGTGAGGATTGTTGCTGAAAAAATAGCCATTCAATGTTGAGAAACTCTAACACATCTTTTCAAGTAAGATTGGACTGACCATATATAGGTTTGGTCATATAATTTTAGCTTAGTGTGGTGGTTGTTTGCCTACAGTTTTGTATTTATTGTAAAATTTATCTGCTGTCTGTGCAGTACCATTATGTCACACTCATATCTTGGATAAATTATTTCATTTTGTTTCTGTAATGCCAGACTTTTGGGATGACACTGCTATATCAAAAATATTTCAGAGACTGTAAATCTACCTCTCTGTGTTATTTTAACAAGTAGCTCAGTGAACATGTCTACATGCATACTAGTGTCCTGGTTATAAGGTCTTGTCAAGGTTTTGAGAAGCCAGGTTATGCAGCCTGGAGTATTCTGACAGAAATGTAAATGCCATGGTTTCTGAACATTTTCTCTTCTTACAAAACAAGAAACCCCTGTACACAGATGGCCATTAAATTGGATACTGTTATGATCATGTATAAGAGAGATTAATACCCATAATTCTCTGTGTAGCTGTCTCTGTATTTTGGTATATTCTTATTCCTAAAGTCCAAAATGATTCAAATAGCTTATGCACTTTTTAACAGAAGAAAGAAAAGAAATGCATCAAGCCTAAAGCCTATTTTTACAGTTATCATTACTATTGCTAGTAGAGGTTGTAGTTATTTTGTTGGTATTTGTTTTGGTGTTTTTCAGATATATCAAAAATAAAAACAGAAGCAGGGTGTTTAAGTTCAGCCAACATTGTATGTCATTCTACATTACTTTATATAAAATTTTATAATAAAAGATTAAAATTCCCCCCAAAATACTACAACTGCAAAAGTCAGAGGAAAAGAAAAATGTCAAACCCTCAGAAGCTACTGTAAAACTTGTGTGTTTTTACTTGATAAAGAATTTGAATGAGTAATCCATTATCTAATCATGTCGGCACTAGTGGAGGAGGAAGAGGAGGAGGCAATCTGTGTGGAGGCATTTTCCCCAAAGGAAATTTTGACAGAAAGTCAAATATAAATGGTGAATCACGTAGACATAGCACAGAGGTTAGGAGTATACTAAAGAATTTAGTTTGCCTTGTAATTACGCACAGATAAAATCACAAAACTCTTCCCACAGCACAAGTTTATTGGAGACATAATTACCACAAATCAGAATACATTTTTGACACTCTAAATCAGGGGTGGGCAATTCCAGTCCTCGAGGGCCGCTGTCCTGCTTGTTTTCCAACTATCCCTGCCTGACCTGCTGCTGATTACCTGGCTCAGGTGTGTTCAGCCAGTCAGAAGCTGGAAGATACCAATTCACTTTATCTTCCCTCACTCCATTTTCATCTAAGATGGTGTCTTCCAGCTTCTGACTGGCTGAACACACCTGAGCCAGGTAATCAGCAGCAGGTCAGGCAGGGACAGTTGGAAAACAAGCAGGACAGCGGCCCTAGAGGACTGGAATTGCCCACCCCTGCTCTAAATGAAAGGTAAACACCATTTAGAGTCGTGTTACTTAGCTGGATTTATTTATTAGATTTTTTTCTGTTTATGTAAAAGTCCCGCATTCCTACAAAAGTATTAGCATCAAAATATACCTAAAGTACCAAAAGTAAAAGTACTCATTATGCACACTAGCACATTTCACATTAATGGATATCATATTATTGGATTATAATTGTTTTTGTATTATTGTGTACATCATATAATATTGCAGCTGGTAAAGGTAGAGCTAATGTTACTTATAATTTGAATTACTGCTTTAGCTTGTACTGTAATATTTCCACCAGGGATCAATAAACTCTTATGATTATACTGTATATTGTGGTAATGATCTGATTCTGAAACATGACTAGAGTTATAAAATAAATGTAATAGAATAACAGTACAAAGGTTTCGGTTGACAGGGGAGGATCCAAAGACAGGTAACGACCCTCACTGATACTGGGCTGTAACGACTCAGTCGTTAATGGGCAGTGTTGGCCTTCTAAGGACTGAAACCACACCGAGGGGGATAAATATCTCCGACTCAACACCAGTCAGTCAGAACTGATGAAGCCTCTTGGATGAGAGGTGAAACTAGAAATCCAAGTCCAGTTGATTTCCAAGGTTATTTGCGGTTTACTATGACCTGGATGACTGAGAATCTGCACAGATCAATTACAGATACCTCACAATTGTACTTAAGTACAGTACTTGATTAACTGTACTTTCCAGCTCTGACAACAAATTTAGTAAACAGAGAGAGAGAGAGAGAAATTAACAACCTAAAAATTAACACCCTAAAGTGATTATGGATCGTTATTTGATGTGGGTTCGTCTCTGTTTACTTTGCAGGCAGAGCGACGGGCGTACAGAGAGGCGGAGATAAACATGATGGACGACCTATCAGAGGCTGATTTTCAAAAAGAGGAGGAGCCGGCCAGTCCGGCCCCACCCCCTTCACAACAACATACAGATCCCGCCTCTCCGACAGTCGCCGTGACGCCTGAACCAGTCGCCAGGGGAGACCAGGCCACGCCCAGTGAGATTGAGTACCAGGTACATCAACCAGGTGTATGGTTGAGATGGAAACAGTTATTAACAAAATAATCCCACCAAAAGGCCCATTAGTTGCTGTTCTGGAGCTTTTAACCATGTTATGTGATTTTCTTCGGCAGACAAAAAACAAACTCATTTTTTTATCTGAAGTGAGAAAAGTTACTGAATTACTCAAAAAAAAAAAAAAAGAAAAAGGAAATTTCACCTCCGTGACACCTGGGCAGTAATAGAAGGGTCCATTAGTGTTTACCACGTTAGAGCAAAGTAACAACTTTTGGCTTTACTGATGGACAAAATAATATATATTATTAGGGGAATAAAAAGTATAAATCTTTTGTGTGTTGTCAGTGTTTAATTTTCTTCATGTATAAATTTAGTTTTCTGGTTTTTATATCTTCTTCTCACTTCTTGATCAAGATGACTCAGTAGGTGCAGTATTAGTACTGAAAGCCACACATAAAGTGAAGTCAGACATGTTGTGCTTTTGGACTGACTAACATCCGCTTTTGGCCTGACCTGACCTGTTGCCCTTTTCCTTTATTCTACATGTATCTAACTTTTAGACACTAACATTCAGTGTAAAACAAGTTTCGCCGCTGTGATTTTAGTTGAAAACTGGAGCTAAATTCAAAATAATTCTTACAATACTTTTGTGTTGCAGAAATGTGAAACTTTCATTCTGTAATCACAGCAACCTAAAAGATTTTCCTTGTTTAAAAGCTTATAGATATCATCGTACAAACTGAGCATGAAACATGTACCTGTCTTGACATCCACCTTGTTTTCTGTGCCCACAGGATGGCCGAGGCTTTGGCATTGGTACACTGGTTTTCGGGAAGCTGCGCGGGTTCTCTTGGTGGCCTGGCAGAATCGTTTCCTGGTGGATGAGCGGCCGGAGTCGAGCTGCTGATGGCACACGTTGGGTCATGTGGTTTGGAGACGGCAAGTTCTCTGTGGTAGGTGCCGTTAGGTTCATGATGGTGGTTTAGTGACTGTTGATTTCAAAGACGCATTGAGACGACCTGATGCTTTTCTACTGAGCATAAAAGAAAAGAAATCCACTCATAGAAAGAGAGAACTGCTGTTACGATCTTTTTAAGTAGTTGTGCTCTTGTACTTTGATTTGTTGAAAGTTGATCTTTATTTTTTCTGTTTTCTTTTGATTTATTTGAATTAGAATTAAGTATAAACTCCCATTAAACAGATATCTTGATCCAAAGCCCCTTGCCAGTTTCAGCCATTTTTCCTAAAATGATACAGTATGTACTTAGTGTGGAACTCTCCAGTGATTTGTGGCTTTTATTTGAATTGTGAAGTGATGATCACTATAAGTTCTTGTTTTGCAGGTATGTGTGGAGAAGCTGATGCCTTTGAGCTCTTTCTCATCTGCCTTCCACCAGCCCACCTACAATAAACAGTCCATGTACCGGAAAGCCATCTTTGAGGCTTTGCAGGTAACAATCCCACAATGTAAACTCCACTCCTTAATGTGAAGACGTGCGTGGTTAATTTAGTGCTCATTTTTAATGCCCAATAAATTCATGTTTTCTGTTGCTGCACTAATTCTGGATAAAATCAGACCAAAATATCAATGTACAGGTCAAAAGTTCACATTTTACTCATTCTCCTATTATATAATATTGGTATTTTGCATTTGTGGAGGTGTTGTTTTCAACTAGCTCTGTCCAAAATTTATAAGTGGTAACATGTGGGTATAGTAGTTTAATCTCACTTTTTTAGTTTTTTCCAACAATGCCGTATTTTTTTTTATTTTAATCAGCACAGAACACTTACTCATTTAGAGCCTATGGTGTGCTGTTCCTTTTAATAAGGATTTCTAAAGTCAATTTGGCTAAGGATGCTCTCTTGTTTCCTCACTCTGTGCTCCTCCTGCAGCTTCCTCAGTTCTCGCTCCTCAGAGGACAAATAAGAGTCTTGTGACATCTCGCTCAATCCAAATGACTTTCAGATTGAATGAGGAGTAAGGAGTGATCACATAAGAGAATTGGGATATACCCTGTGTTTATTTTGTGTTTAGGTGGCAAGCGTACGAGCAGTGAGGCCAGTTCCTTCCTGTGATGCCAGTGACGATGCAGACGGGGTGGAGATTCAGACCAGACAAATGATAGAGTGGGCCATGACCGGCTTCCTACCCAGTGGTCCGCAATCTCTGGACCCTCCAGAGGGTACACAGGGCATCTCTTCTCTCATTGGACCATTTGTTAATAAATAATTCACAGGGATAATTGTCTAAAACAGCCAGAGAAATTATTCATTAGAGTGTTAAAGCTGAAGAGTCATTACTTCAAAAGGTAAACTCACTTTGTCTGTTACTAGCATATGATAATTAAAAAATCATTACAACTGTGTTACTTCCATGTCTTCGCCTCACAGAGGAGCAAAATCCGTATAAGGAGGTGTATCCAGAAATGTGGTCAGAGCCTGAGGCAGCGTACACCCCTCCACCTGCGAAGAAACCTCGCAAGAACTCAGCTGAGAAAGCAAAGATCAGAGAGGTGATCGACGAGGGGACCAGAGGTAAATATGCAAACACTCATTATTGTTGAACTAAATCCCTAGGAGTTCTAAGCTGGATAAGAGCTGGGTTATTTGGTGAATTTCTTCTACACTAATATTCTGTACACTATGTACAGAATATTACAGTCTGTCAGAAATAGACTATTTATAGAGCTCAGAAATGAAGACTGTTTTGTTATTTAGAACATTTACTTTGCGGGTAGAAGAATTTCACATGATACTGTGACTACACATTGTTTATATAAATTTTTGACTCCTTTATGAACTGTCTGTATGCGTTCATATTCAAAATGAGATGTTGATGTGTTTTTATGTATTTTTTGTTCTAGAGAGACTCATATATGAAATCAAAAAGAAAACCAGAAACATAGAAGGTAAAAGATTTTTTCATGCATCATCCTTAAATGTTGATTTGAAATAAAGAAGTGATGTATTAATTGGATTCTTTACAGAGATGTTTTATACAGTGTAGTTTAACACCATATACTGAAATGACTTAAAGCTTATTTTACCACCTGCCTCTTGCAGCAAATAATATTTTAATGGCTGCTAAAGAGCTTTAATAGTCACAATTTGTCAAAACATAATAAAACATCCCTGTAAGTGGGTTGGAGATGTGACAGATCTTTAAATTTTAGATCACTATTTAAGAGAATATCATCTGCAATATGCTTTTTTAATCAAAATGTTTACTCCCCATTCTCAACCAATATAGAGGGTAACTTCCATTGCATCTTGAAATGTCATTGCACCATTTATTGGGCTGTTATCACAAGATTAATTTATATATAACCATATTATTGTTACTTGTCCTCAAGGGGAAATTGATGCCTTATTAAAATCCTAAGTGTTATATTTAATTTATTTTGATGTCGGTCTGTGTTTGTTCAGATATCTGTATCTCCTGTGGAAGCCTCAATGTCTCTCTGGAGCATCCTCTCTTTGTAGGAGCAATGTGCCAGGGTTGCAAAGTAAGAAATCCCCAGAAAACCTTAATACCGGTATTATTATTATGGATCCATATCATGATGTTCTAATTGGGTGTTTTTACAATATTCTGTTGTCTAAATTAATCTATATAGTATCAAAAACTTAGTGAAAGATGACCAAAACAAGTTCCCTCTTCGGATTGCTTGATTTCTCTGACCAACAGTCCAAAACCAAAGATATTCCATTTACAATTATGTGAAATAGAGAAAAGAACAAAAAGAACAAAAGTACAAAAAGAAGAATTTATTTTGATGGACAACCACGACACTCTCACACTGCCTTTCTCCTGATCCTGTTCTGCAGAACTCATTCCTGGAGTGCGCCTACCAGTATGACGATGACGGCTACCAGTCCTACTGCACCATCTGCTGTGGAGGCAGGGAGGTGCTCATGTGTGGTAACAACAACTGCTGTAGGTCAGTGGAGTACTGTGTACACTGCTGAGGCTGGGACTGGCCAGTAGCATTTGGTTGTGTTTGAGGCCAGAACAAGGTTTTGGATCTCACATCAACAAAAACAGTATTTCCATAAATGTCAAAACGTGGTGCATCGTTCCTTTATCACTGTAGCAACTGAGACAATCAACTCAGGTGGAACAGATTTATTTGTATAAATACAGTTTATTTTGGCATCTAGGATTTGACTTTATCTCTGCAAACTGCAGAGATCAGGAGTCACAATAATACACTTCACCCCAAAACTGCATTTGGTACACAGCTCTAATCATGTGGGGCCAAAGGGTGGCATCAGCGACCTCAAGAATCTTTTTGGCCACCCCTGGTGCCACCCCTGCCAGAGTCAAAATGTGATGCTTGTCAGTATTAATGAATGAAATATGAGAAACAATGACAAATTAAATACAACAAACAGTTTTGATGCATTATTGATATTGATATTGGTCAAATTATCATCTATGCATGATATTTGCATTCATTTATCCAATTGTGTTGTTGTGGAGTATAATATGCATAATATGATATACATTAATGTGAAATGTGCCATTCTGCATTCTTTTACTTATGTTTCTTTAAGAATATTTTGATGCTAATACTTTTTTTACTTAAGTATCATTTTGAATGCTGGACTTTTACTTGTAACAGAGTATTTTTACACTGAAGTATTACTACTTTTATTTTAGTCTGAGTACTTCACCACTGTTCATTAGTGGTCTAATAAAGAAATTTCAGGAAAACACAGATCTGATGGTGTGTGTGTGTGTGTGTGGTGTGCAGGTGTTTCTGTGTAGAGTGTGTGGATCTGTTGGTAGGAGCCGGCTCGGCAGCGGCAGCCATCAAAGAAGACCCCTGGAACTGCTACATGTGTGGACCCCGGAACACGTACGGCTTACTGCGACGCCGGGACGACTGGCCCTGCAGACTGCAGCACTTCTTTGCCAACAACCATGAACAGGAATTTGTAAGTGGGACCGTTAACTTATCCATATACATCAAAACAGACCGGGTACACATTTAGTTACTGATGTTGTTCTGACAGATTTTGCAGAAAAGACTAAATCATGACTAAAGCTGATGATGTGCTGCCCTGCCCTCTCCTGTCTTTATGTAGAGGTTTTTCTCATCCATGTCTCTTCTTTATTTTAACTGTTTACTTCAGGAGCCAGCCAAGTTGTATCCTCCAGTTGTGGCAGAAAAGAGGCAACCAATCAGAGTCCTCTCCCTGTTTGACGGCATTGCAACAGGTATATGTTGCAACTAACAATTATTTTCATTATCAATGACTGAACTATCTTAACAACTACTGGATGGATCACTGCGTAATTTTGTTCATCATTTATAGATGAATTGCTTGTTTTGTACCATTTGTGAGGCCGTAATCAATGTCAGCCACTGCTTCTCAACTCAGACTTGCGTGTTTGTCTTGCAAACTAGTTGTTTTCTTTAGATGATGAACTCTAATGACTTTGCCAACTGCATAACCCTTCCTCTAGCTCCACCATGAGGTTGGTGAAATATCTGAACAACCACTGGATGGATTTTAATCAAGTTTAGTATTCACATTAATGCCCCCTGCAGGAGGAATTTAAATGTCTTGAGTTTATCCTCTAGAGTCCCTGCGTCCTCATATGAGGACCGCACAGCTTGGGTTTCCAAAGCTCAGGGCTCTAGAGGTTATGGTCAGTAACTTCAAAACTAATAATATTCCAGTCAGCCTCAGCTGTACTTTGTGTTACTTGCTGTTTAGCAAATGTTAGCATGCTAAAACACTAAAATAAGATGGCAGCTATACAACGCTGTTAGGATGGCCACACACTCTTATTCATTCCTTCAGTTTGTTCATTAATTGTTCACTCTATAGTATGTCAGAAAATAGTTTTAACAAGGTTTCCAGTCTTTCCCAGAGCTCAAAGTGACATTTTAAAATTATTTATTTTGTCTGAACAACATTTTAAATGCTATAAGTATTCAAATCATGGTATTAGAAAACCAAAACTAGCCAAAATCATCACATTTGAGAGTCTGATACCAGAGAAAGTTTGTCAGTTGTTTTTTTCTAAGTAACTGACTTATGGCTTATGTGCTTATGAAATCAGGACTGTTGGTGCTGAAGGATTTGGGCATCCAGGTCGACAAGTACGTAGCATCCGAGGTATGTGAAGACTCCATCACTGTCGGCATGGTTCGACACCAAGGACGCATCATGTATGTGGGAGATGTGCGCAACGTAACACGCAAACATGTAAGTGAAAGTCTCATCTTTGCTCCTAGAATTCAGAGGCAGAGTAAATAATCATCTGAAAGATCCATGAACATTGATGCCTGAATTTATAGGACATCACAATGTCAGATTCCACCAAACTGCTTTGTAACCTCTTTTCTTTCTTCTGAAGAAAATTCATGTTGTGTTTTGTCTGTCAGATTGAAGAATGGGGACCATTTGACCTGGTGATAGGTGGAAGCCCCTGCAACGATCTCTCTATAGTCAATCCTGCAAGAAAAGGCCTTTATGGTAACAAGGGAGGGAACAAACTAGTAAAATGTTATTTTTGTTAATATTACAACTACAAACGTGTCATATTTTGATCAGTTTTTTCTTCATGTGAAAAAAAACATGGCGGCTAACTTTCTATGTACTCTTGCAGAGGGAACCGGCCGGCTGTTTTTTGAGTTTTACCGTCTGCTGCATGAGGCTCGACCAAAGCCAGATGACGAGCGGCCATTTTTCTGGCTGTTTGAGAACGTGGTTGCTATGGGAGTCAGTGACAAACGAGACATCTCCCGCTTTTTGGAGGTACAATGAACAAACTTCTGTATTCACTAAATACAGCTCACACTATCAGGTTAACACCCACAGACACTCAGATGAAGACTTCAGTGAATTATATGCATGCAATCTATGATAATCCTCTGTGGAGGTCAGGAAACCTAAACCAGACACTATTACACATTTGAACTAAAGGCTATTTTTCTAGATACATAGAGATGTTTTTATAGCAAAAAAAAGGTAGAATAACTTTAATTATTATTTATATTATCTTCACACCAGCTGTACTTTTGAGCTGACAAAAGGGCTCCTTCCATCATTAGTATGATAATATATACAGACCTGCGGTATGACACTCATACAGAAGATGTTCATCTGAAGTGAAACAGGAGTAACTCTGCTATTCCTCTCCAGTGTAACCCAGTAATGATCGATGCCAAGGAAGTCTCTGCTGCACACCGCGCTCGCTACTTCTGGGGAAACCTGCCAGGCATGTCCAGGTGATACATACACACACAGACACACAGCACTACTGTGATCTGTTCACGTTCTGGTGATTAGTTTTGAATTACAACTTTTAATTAAGATTTTACATGTGTTAATATTTCATCATCTCTTTTGCACCACTTTTTTGGTGACTGCAGACCTCTGACACCCATGGCCAATGACAAGCTGGACCTACAAGATTGCCTCGAACACGGGCGCACAGCCAAGGTATCCCCCTGTGTGTGTGTGTGTATGTGTGTGTGTGTGTGTGTGTGTATGTCTGCGCTTATTGTCATTATGCCATCTTACTTTCTGAACCAATGGAAAGCAAAGATACCTGGTTGTTACACAGGTTACATGGCCCTAAACATAAATAAGAAAGTAAAGCTGAATGTGGAAAATATTTTTATGCTCTGTGTGATGTTAGAAAAACAAAAACAGAAAAATCATTTGGAAATAAGCCAAATAAATAATGTGTGTGATGGCAAAGCACGACCTCATAAGTGTGCAGAATTGAAAACTAGTGTCTAAAAATATGAAAAATAAAAGGAAATCTTTACAGTATGTACTTCTAATTTGAGCATACACAGATGAAGAGTGTAATAGACGCATTTCCTCCTATGACTAATTTAGCAAAAAGGTACCCATCACTTTTACTGCAGTTTCCTGCTGCTGTTACATTTTTGTTCAACAAGAACTTGTAGCCAGTTTTTTAAAATCAGTCATTTGATAAGTATAAATTGTGTATTACTACACTATGTATGGTATAAAAATGTTACTCAAAAGGGGGTAGGATTAAAAAGGGGTGCGTGTGTGTCTGTTTGTCTGTGTTTGGTTCTGGATGCTAATTCCAGTTTGAGAAGTTGCGTACGATAACAACACGCTCCAACTCTGTGAAGCAGGGGAAAGACGAGCATTTCCCTGTCTACATGGACAACAAGGAGGACATCCTCTGGTGTACCGAGATGGAAAGGTACAGTGGTGTTTGCTATTGTTTTTTTTTATGTCTGAGTTTCTAATTTTACCTTAGTATATTTGCAAGTTATTGAACATGGGCATCAGTTCCGGCTACTGGACATCAAAATCTCTGGTTATAGCCACAAAACCTTGTACATCTGGATTGTTTTGTGAAGATGGTTTTGTTTATGCTTTGATTGCTAATGTACCACAGCAATTATGTTTGAAAGACACTGAAATTTTTCATTTATTAAGTAATAGGATGAAAAAAATGTACTTAGGTTAATTGTGGTATGAACAGGTTTTTTCACAGCAGGTGATTCAACATAACTAAATGACAGAAATACATTTTGTACATAACAGGCATTAATAAGAGTACATACAGTAGACAAAGTGCGGGGCTTTTTGAGTTGAGCCAATGTTATAAACTTTTTTCATAGCTGATACTGAATATTCTTAGCAAAACTGACAAATCACAACTAACTAGCATAGTGGAGGGAAATGGTGTTGCTATGTCCAGCATATATACTGTATGTCAGTGGCTGTGTCTGGTCAAAGGTGGGCTAGGATACGTCACTCTAGGGCTGCTAGTATTGAATACTTACATTACCGATTATTGTCTCAACTAATATATTAATAGATTTGTAAGTGTTATATAAATACAATTATTAGTTGTATCATCATGTCATTCTTTAAATCTTGTATTACTTTTTTGATTTTTTTGTAATTTGTTATTGTATTCATTTTAATATTTCATATATCATTATATAGTATTTTTGTTTCTTTAAAGCACTTTATATACAATTTGTATCTCAAACATACTATATAAATAATGCCCAAATACCTCAAAATATTTAATTTACAACGATAAAGATGGAAAAGCCACAAATCCTCCATGTCTGGAAAACTAAATCCAGGGAACAGTTGGCTTTTTTTTGCTTTAAAAATTTGCTTCCAGTAGTCCAGCCTGAAATAACTGAATCATCTGTGTGTGTCCAGGGTGTTTGGTTTCCCCGTCCACTACACCGATGTGTCCAACATGAGTCGCCTGGCCAGGCAAAGGCTGCTGGGACGTTCCTGGAGTGTCCCTGTCATCAGGCACCTCTTTGCCCCGCTCAAGGAGTACTTCGCCTGCAACTAGTCACACACCAACTCTTTCTCTCTCACACCCACACATGCAAACACACACAAATAGTATGTAATGACAGGCGCACACAGGTCACTACACACAGGATACAATTCCTACATGAAGGTTGGCTGATGCAGGATGACACAGATGACCGAACACACACTCATATAAAAACACACTCACACACACACACACTGTAAACGACTGCTTTCCTAGATCCCATGTAGAACATTGGCTGACCTTAGTCCCCCTGGTGCTACCTTGCTAATTTCTACACACACACACACATCACACACACACACACACATCACACTGGTGCACACATTCTGTACTGTATATCCCCACACACAACTTCCTGTTCAACCTTGAAACTGATATCTTCTGGCTTTACTTTGTCAGTAGCTGGAGTTCAAACCTTGAGAGGGTGCAAAACTGGCAAAGATGCCCCAACTTTCTGCTTTTAAAATCTCTTTTAACACGTAAACACCGATGAACCCACGTCAACACGTAACACTTAACTCTATTCATGTGTAGTGACAGTGCTGCTGGTGTATTACAGTGCAATGAACACAAACACACACACACACACACACCAGTTAATGCTCATGGTGCTGGTCAGGCAGTGATAGTCCAAATGGTGCCACTTTAATTCAACACTTGTACAGTTCTTGGTGCTCTTGGAGACTAAATGGTCTCTGGTTGTTTCAGTCACTGCAGTTTTGTGTCCCTAGCTGAGTCAAACCAAATGATGATAAGTGATGGAGGCAACAGGAGCAACAAGAGGAGACCATGAATTTTTGAGATATATTTATTTGTCAGATTTAGTGTGCAGGGAAACATCCTAAAGAATGTGTTCAGATTGGATTAGTATGAAGCTTTTACTGGCTTAACTACAACTAAATCAGATTGTAATTTATTATATTTCTTAGTGGAAGAGCTGCTCTGGAGGCAAGAATCTCAGTAGATGAGTTTAAAGCTAGCAAAAATACTTTTATATGGCAAAGAAACACCAAGAAAAGATATTCATCTTCACCGGAGTAAATCACTTTTTCCCTCCTGGAGTCATTAATTCTATCTAAATATACATGTGACAAATTCTAGGCATTCTTTAATAAGAAAAAATAACACAAGGAATATAAAATACAACAAAATTAAAGTAGTTCATATAATTAGTTTAAAACATGACCCAATTGGTACATAATCTAGAAAAGATAAGAGCTAAGCCATATTAGGGTCCATGTGTGTTTGTGAGAGCATGTTTTGTGTAAAGATCATAGTGGAAACCCTTGTGATAGTCTTTTGTAGTGTATAAAGCGCCATCTATTGGACAGAGAAACCAGTAAAGGAAGTGTACATCACAAGACCACACACTCATTGTGGCTAAAACACTCCTTTGTGTTGCGGGTCACAGTTGAGGTTATATTATATTAGAACAATTATGAAAAAGACAGAGTAAATTCAGCTTTATAATTAGCATCTTCACAGGCCACTCTCCTTTACAGTATGTCTTAGTTGTCAGAACATACACCCACTATTACTTATTGTATGGAAAATACAATAAGCACTTGAAACTTTATATTATTTTGATTATTTATTGGTGTTGTTAGGCAGCAGTTGTACATAAAGGCTAGAGAATGCTTTAGGGAAAATGCTGTGAAATACTGAACACTAGTAGCATTTTAACAATGGCTGTATTTCTCCACATATGCTGGTATGCAGTACTTTATAATGTGCTGTTGTGTTGCATTGATTACTGTTCAATGTTGCTCAAATGACTGTGATGGCGTAAAATTGGAATAGTACTGTATGTTGCTTTAATAGCCTGATAGTGGCTGTAGCCAGAAGTGTCTCGGGCCTGAGGCTGGATGTTATAGTTAATGTCTGCAGATGCATTAGACCCTCCTGTGGTAAAGGTAGTCCCAGCAGTAAACAGTCGTCAGGTGGTGGACACTATTCTAAGTCTACAGTTGTCATTATATTGGTTGGAAGGTTGTGCTCAAATAATCCTAAACCAAAGTCTTGAAAAAGAGCTATACTGTGAACTAACAATGAAAGGCAGTCTTTGTTTGTAGCTTGTCTAATTTTGCTTAGTTTGTTTCCACCCATCATGAGAGTGGCTTTAATTTTGTATGATGCATTATGCGCCGTTTCTACATCCTGCTAAGCTAGTTTGTTAGAATGCTGACCTGCCAACAGCATGGAAAACCAGCCAACATCATCCTATTTTGCTCAATTTTGAGTTTTTGAGACTTCAAGATATATTCGTTGCTTATGGTATAGTCACATGTGCATGCGTATTTTATAGTCTTATGGAGTCGGTGCAGAAATTTCATTTTAATGTAGCTAGACATTTACATTTTTTTATTTCATTTGAAGCCTTTGCCAGTGATAAGCAAGTAGCAGACTGTGACTTTAACAAAAATATTTGGCCTCTCAAAGAAAGTTAAACTTCTTAAAATTCATTGCCAATATACAAGACTTAAGTACATCCCAGAAAATATATATATAAACATATATTAAGAGAATAATCTGTCTCAAACACAAATAGATGGCAGTCTCACAGCAATACAAAGTCAGCATGTACACTGCACTGATAACTCAAATTTAATTTAAGAATTTGTCTTTTTGATTTTGAGTCCCTGTTGAAGTGTTTTGGTTGGGTGTGGCTAACATGTGTCACAGAAATAGCCTGCTAATAGTTTTCTTATCCTAAAGCAAAAACAACATTAACAACATGTTCATTCAATCATAGTGAAGCTTAGGCCGCTGTCATTTTAAATAAGCTGCTGTAGCTCTGTTTGATACAGTCTGTGACACAATCCTGCAACAAACCTAAATGAAATCAAATATTCATATAAATTATATTTATTATATTCTAAGTTTTTAAAAACTAACTGATGGGTTTGTTTTTTTAACCTACTAGGACAAAACATGAGGGTTTTCTGTCCCTTTAAAAGGTACCACACTAATATTTATATATTTAATCCAGTGAGATTATTTCTCCAGAGCAGCTCTCCCTCTGAGCGCACAAAGGTTAGGTCTGTGTTGACTACCGTATACTGAAGGCACATCCCACTTCCCTTAATTGCGTCCACATTTTGCTCACTTTTGTATTTTCCTTCCTTCCCCCTAAAGACAAAGGAGGAATGGAAGGAAAGGATGTGAGGAGAGAGGAATCAAAGAAGCATGTTTTCAGATAAGACATCCATTTCTGATGAGGGTGGCACAGGTAATGGTTTGAAATAGCATTTTTATGCTCTGTCCACATATATGGAAGGGCAAGTTTTCACTGTGTACAGATGAAGCCACTGCTCAGACATTTCTACTAGCAGAAATGTTTTTTTATTTACAGTTATTTAATTTAATCGTTTATGGAGATGACTTTTTTTTTCTTTTTCCCCCTTTTTCAGAATTTACAGTATTATTTATGATTCAGATTAAAGGGGACATGACACATCATGCAGAGAGAAAGTTGTTTATGATTCTTTTATTAATCAGACGGACAGATACACTAGTTTTAATCTGATGGTGCATAATACAGTTTGATCTGTTGAGTCTATTATTTATCTGTCCACTTTGGCATAAAGCTGTAGTGATGTTGTCAAATTAGGACGTGATCACATTAGTCAGCCGCGGCTTTTGTTTGCTCTCACTTAAAGATTCCTCCTCGCTCCAAATAAGAGCTTTTCAAGATGGTAGGCCAGAGCAATTTCTGGGTCAAGCAAGAAGCAATCGATTAAGAGATTTGGGATGCACCCGGAGGGGTCAGGTTACTTGAGCAGGGTGGAAAGTAAAGGAAGTCAATGGGGGATTCATCCTGAACCTTTCCAGTTATTATACAGCTTCTCTTGTGCCTCAGCCCCAAATAACTGGTCACAGTCCACCAACCCTTGCTGTTATGCTCCTGCTTTGCTTCATAGGGATCCAAAATGTCCTCCATTTATTGTGTCGCAGCGACATCCACTGAAACCAGAGGCAGACCTTTAGTCTGTAGACACTATGCTGGTTTTCTTCTTCCTACGACTGAAACAAATAGTTCTGTATAAATAACAGATACTTCTTTACATAGAGTAAGACAGGCACAATTGTATCACCCGTCTTGGGTGTTTCTTCTGCCTTTTCGTGTCCAATGCATGCTGGGATAAACTCAGTCCCTTCATGGCCTTTAATAGGACGAAGCAGGTAAAGAAAGCAGGTTGTCATCAAGTGTTGCAGACAGTAAATAAAATATATCCAAGAGTGTTACTCATAGAGACAGTCTATGTAAACTTCCCTGTACACTGATGTATGTCTTATTTAATCAGGGCTGTCTTTTGAGAAAAACATCTCTGTCAGTCTGGTGCTTTTGGTCCTCAGACGACCGTCTTTTTCCAGGAAGCCTTCCGATCCTCTGACCTTCCTCAGATACCAGCTAACAACTGGACACGTGAAGTCTATGCTCACACACAAAAACCGACAGTAAACCAGCAGGTTCAAAGTATTTTTCCATCATGTTTACTCTCCGTTTATACAACCAACCTTCAGGTGCTTTTTAAACTCTGCTCTTTTTTACAGTGCTCTTACAGGTCACACACATACATACACACACACACATTTGCTGGAAAAACTGCTGATGTTCATGCTTCTCTAAACTCCTTTCGCTACAAAACACATCATCAACACACACATACATTCATACACACTGTGTTTTTGCCGACCGCCTGTTGCCGTCAGGCTTCCCACGGCCCTGCTGGGTGTGACATCATCACCCTGCGTCGCTTGGTGCTCCCTACCCCCACCCCCCACCCCCCAAAATCCCTCCCATCCCCAGGTGCTGCATGTCAGTCAGTCAGTGTAATTTCTGATTCCATGTTAGATTAGGGAGTAATGATAATAATAATAATTACAATAATAATCTGTATTGTGTGTGTGTGTACTGTTCAGGTTGGTGCTCAGTTCAGTTCAGTCTCAGCCTGGAGGGGAGAGAGAGGCTAGAGAAAGCATATATTACAGTTAGTATAGTGACTTGTTCTATTGTACCCAAGGATACCAGATGAAACTGAAAGTTGAAGCAATGAGCTGCAGGCCACTCTCAAACAGGAGCAAGTTGAAATAACACAGAATGTAGTGTTATAAAACAGCTTCATTAATAAATACCCTGAAATCATGCCTCAGGATCAAAAGGAACTTTCTTTAAGAGAGATCATTTTATTTCTAGTCTCATCCTTTCAGATGATTAAAAATGATGCAAATGAAACAATGTGAAAAATCTTCAGTTCAAAGTGTTTTGGTTTTATTTATTTGCACATGTTAAAGTAAGCAAAAGATGTATAAGCGACAATAAAAATTAAGGAGAAAGCCCAAAAAGCCTTATTGATTATCTCTCTGTAAGTATACAGTAGTTCACAACCTCTGAGGAGTCACAAGATGATTAGAGGGTTAAAGAAACAAATCTGTCACACAAAACACTTTACTTTTTACTTTTTTATTAGATGCCTTGACCTCCTCTGGGCTAAAAAAAAAAAAAAAAAGAGAGAGACCAGTGCAACAATCAAAAATCACCCACTCACAGGAATATTGCATCCTGTGTTGAGGATTTGATTTGATTTGATTTGATTTGATTTATTCTTTCAAACATGTAACAACAGTCAGTATGTAATCACACATAATTCCAGACATGTCCACAAAAATATTTTCAATTTGCTTATACCTAGTACATGCTTGAACGGAGTAGGAAGAAGTTAGACTTATCTAGTCCTACCCCCTAACATCATCTTATCATCATTGGTTTGAAAGCAGTATTACTACATGGATACATATTCTACATCCACACTCCCATCTGATTAATCATTAAGCCTGTTCTTGCCCATATCTTGATTGACA
>NW_018127943.1:617447-631992 GCF_001952655.1 Monopterus albus | reverse complement strand
GCCAATATCGATATGTTTTTTGCTATTTTATGCTGAATATATCTGATATGAGATTTCCAGGTGAATCTATCATCCACTATGACACCTAGAAATTTAATTTCATATACTCGTTCTATACTGGCTCCCCCTATTTTCACTTGCAGTTCGTTATCTAGTCTGCGATTCCCAAATACCATAAATTTAGTTTTATCCATATTCATGGATAGCATATTACTATCACACAGGATGCACAAGTAGATAACTTCATTCTCAGAAACCAAATAGTCTGGGAACTACTGTGCTACAACATGAATGACGCACTGAAATTAGTATTTTTTCTTTCTAATTTAGGACCCTTGCTTGAAAATTTTGCTATACTTATTAGTTTGAAAATGAGACATGAAATAATCTAGAATATGACCCCCTTTGAGTTTTTTCTTGTATATAAAAATATAAATTTGGAAAATATTAATATCAAAGATTGTAAGAAGCTGAGGTTCCTGAAATAACAAACTGACAGAGTGCAAGAATTCACATCAGTTTGGGAACCACTGGCCATTTTTGACTCACTGTGTGTCTTTACACACAACATAAGTGTTATTTCAACATGCATCTGCCCGAGAGTGCAATTGGACATAAGACGAGGAATGGAGACGATACTGGGAAATGATGGGTGACACGGTGATGATGTTTCTGTTCGCCTATCAAGAGCTTTTAGGCTGAGTGATGCGCTGTTTTAAACACTGATACATTTACAAACAAACACACACAAAACACTGTTACCGACACACAGGGCGACTGATGCTCAGACGCAGAGATACATGCACAACACCAACAAATACAATGCTGTGGCGCATGCAGACACTCATCTCATGGACTAAATGAAAGATGAGCTTTTAGGAAAAAGAGGACCTGGGTGTGTTTCAAAAGGTGCTAAAATTCTATATGAAAATAAGAAAAATATATTGTTAGGAGTATAAATCAAATTTGTCTTTACAATGACTGTATTTAAGTTTGTCGTAGTAATGAAAAGGCACTATTATTATTTTACTCTTGTATGAATATGAACTAATTAAAAAGGCATTTTAACTTTGTACTTGAACAATGTAAGAAATGAAACGTGAATAAAAAAGGACTGTTTCTTGTGATTTAGCCTCAGTGTTATAACTGTGTGTCGGTTTGGGGTATAACTACTAGAATCCAAGTCAGAGTTCAATTTCATTTTCAGTTTTTTAGTTTGCTTTTCTCCAACATCTCACAGTATTTTAATGTCTTTAATGTCATTTCTCTCTAAAATCGGTTCATCATCAAATTAACACAATGACACAAAAGCATTTTCCTTCTGTTGTTTTGTGAGTGACAGGTTGTCAACCTGTGGGAATTTATTAAGAACAGCAGTCAGAATTTCTGCAGATTTCTCATTTTATGCCTGTGGAGCTTTGAAGTTATCATGCATGACTTTAATGAGGTAATGACTAAGATATGGTTCTTTTTTACCAAGGTGCTTAGAGATGACCCTTCACTTTTTGCATACTTTGGGTTATATGTTTTATTTTAAATGGATAAAGTTAACATTTTTGCGCACAGATCCAATTTCAATAATTTTTGCAAACATTTTAAAACCTAAAATCTCCCATTTACAAAAGTAGGCAATTCAGATAATGAATTCAGCACTCTGTGGAAGCCCCATTGTATTTATAGTTGACAAATCAACCCAGAACAGCTGCTAATGGACCTTGTGGTGTTTGTTTATTTATTTATTTTCGACGATGAGGCTATCAGCTCACAGGTGTTAACTACCATACAGCATTTGAAGGCAGGACCGACTGGAGGAGACACGCCCCTGCCCACTAATAACGGATACCCCTTCGCTAGACACCTCTTGTCCTCTATTGGTTAGTGTTTCCTTTGCGCTGGTTTGAGCGGTCTCTGATTGGCTGATGCCGTACTGTCGGTGAACAAGCGTCTGCGGCTCGCGCTGTGCCAACTGTCCTCGCGCACTCGGCTGGTGCTGGTCAAAGTGCAGGGCGGCTCCTGCTGAGGAGGTTCTGGGAAGCTAGAAAAAGGTGAGAGACCAAAAATGATGGGGAGAACTTAGATGTAATGGTTTACTTTATAAGATGTAATACTCGTTGACAAAATAGTGTTTTTATTTAGACCGTTGAAATTCTGTCTTATATGTCGTTCAATGCCAGTAACGTTACCCACTGGGTTCTAATGTTAATGGCCGTTAATTTCTTGATTGGTAGCTACAGTTATGTCATCTTTATCAGATTTCCAGTTTTTTTCTTGCCTATTTTACATTTCAGTGTGTTTCTCTGTTTTCATTTGAATGTGAATGATTTCATACTGGAATTTCTCTTTTCCCACAATTGATCAAAATGAATGACAGTCTTCAAATTTCACATAAATTCAGTGAGAAATTGATGAGTGGTCGTGTGTTGCAAGCTAACGTTAGCCACTTATGCTTTTCGGAGACGAAATGTGGGTGAGATATGAGCGTATTAATTTGGCGTGCCATCAGTGCAAGACAGTGAATGTGTGTGCGCGCGTGTGTGTTGCCCGTTATGTAAGTCTGTTGTTCGTTTAATGGCTGTTCTCAGTTGAACCTGATATTTTGAGTCACGGTGATGCCGATGTTGATGATGAGGGTTTGAAGTCGTCGTGAATACAAACGAGCCCGCTGTGGTGTGATTGTGTTGGGTGCAGAATTTGCACTGAACAGGTGATTTGATTCCCTTCCTTTGTTGGATATTGTATGGAGGGTTTTGCATGCAAGCTTGCTCTGGTTTTATGGATCAGGCCTTCACATCATTTGGTTTAAGGATACTCAAGGGTGCTTCAGGGGGCTCCAGGTGGCCTCAGTGCAGCACAGTCAGATGAATACATTAGAAAGGATCCTAATTAGATGGTGTAGCTGTTGGCCTACACATTAGGGATGCAACTATATATTCTGTTGTTGTCATAAACACTAACACATTAGAATTTTCTCTTACTCTGCAAAATGTTAAAATAGCTACAACAAATTAAACCACACATTTACAATGATATCAAATCAAGTAAAAAATTTGTGAAGTTGTAGTAGTTCCAGTTAGTAGCAGTAGTAGAAGTAGTAGAAGTAAATATATGATTCAGTTGCTTCGAAACTCTGTGTGACATTGTTGGCATTTCTGTGTGTATATGTAGTTTGCATGTTCTCCCTGTGCACTTTCCTCTCACAATCCAAAAACATGCAGGTCAGATTAATTGTGAAGAATATCCCGTAGGTATGAACATGAGTGTGAATCGATGTTCATTAATAGTTGGGTTAGATTAGGAGCCTGTGCGGGGTGTTCCCTGCCTCCCACCTAGTACCAGCTGCAGCAGCCCTTAACATGCCTGCAAAGAAAAAGCAGCTATAAGTAATAGATGGCTAGATGGATAAGTGGTAAATGACTGAAACAAATTATTAATCAGTTTCCAGCATTGTCAGCAATTATCTGTCTATTAAGATGACTAATTGTTTTAGCAAATATTCCACTCTAACTGTATGTCTTTATCTACTTCATTAGAAGTACACTGATCCCTTAAAGTGCCACAGATGGTCCCCAGGGGTTTTGGTGATTATTACACTCATCATTATGGAAGTATATTTATGCTAGCCTAAATGTGTAGCATTTCTTCTGGGTCCGGGCATCCAGGGTGTATAAATTGAACAGTAGCAGTAAAAATACGCAGCCTCACAGACTACAGACAGGTGTCAAATGAAAGGACAACCCATCATAAAGAGTTTCAGTGAGGTGCTAGGCCACAGCGTGTCACCAGAACAACTTCAGTGCACCTTGACACTGATGCTGCAAGTTTCTGTACTCTACTGGAGGGATGAACACCGTTCTTCCAAAAGATATTCCCTCCTGGTGTTTTGATGATGGTGGTGGAGATGTTGTCTAACATGTTGCTCCAAACTCTCCCATAGGTGTTCAGCTGGGTTGAGATCTGGTGACTGTGAAGGCCATAGAATATGATTCACATCGTTTTCTTACTCATCATACCATTCAGTGACCCCTCATGTCCTGTGGATGGGGGCAATGTCATCCTGGAAGAGACCGCGCACTTCAGGATAGAAATGTTTCATCATAGGATAAAGGTGATCACTCAGAAGAACTTTGTATTGATTTGCAGTGACTCTTCCCTCTGAGGAAGCAAAATGCCCTGCATAGCATAACAGCCAGAGAAGCTCTGCACTGCAGGGTTCAAGCATTCAGGTTTTTCCTTTAATTTGTCACCTGTCAGTAGGCACAACCAAACAATGTACCGATGACATGCTGTATGTGAATATAAACATGTCTGCCAGTGTGGTATTAACAGAAAAATGTGTGCATCTTGTGTCGACATCTGTGTCAGGCTTTGAGTTTGTCAGGGCCTTTACTAGCATTAGAGCAAATTGTGTATATGTATTAATAAACATCTTTGTGCAAAACCTTTGTGCACAGGAGAGAGGGTTAGAGGATAGATCAGGATATTTCCTGGTAATAAACTCCTCCTCTGCCATCAGACTCCTAAACAGCTGAGGAGTAGTAATAAACTCCTCAGCTGTTTAGGAGTCTGATGGCAGAGGAGTTGTTTATTACCAGGAAATACGTGATGTACTGTTTACATTCTGTTTGCACATGCATAATTGCACAATGACTGTTGACTGCTGCACATGCTGCTCCCATGCAGCATACATTCTCTATTATATTCTTTATTGTATTGCTGCATTTGTTGCTGCCTAAAGTGTCCTAGATTTTGTGTTACATGCATAATTGCACGACTCTGCTGCACATGCTGCTCCCATGCAGCATACATTCTGTTATATTCTTGTATATTTGTTTTCTACTATATTGCTGCATCTGCGCTGCTTAAAGTGCCTTAGATTTTGTTATTTATTTATCTATTTTATATTTCGTTTGTATTTTGTGACATTCATGTGGACGGCAAAGTAAGAATTTCATTGTACAGGGAAACACGTTTCCTAACTGTGCATATGACAAAATAAACACTTTGACCTTGAACTTGAACTAGATCAGACCAAAAAGCAAAAGTAAAGCATAAACACTGTCTCTAGGTAACTTTTTAAAAATGTTTGTAGTGATTTTCTTAAGTAAAAGGGGACAGCAAAGGGAAAATGTAGGAGAATCTGTAGATATGCCTTGTTACCCTTCACCAACATACACAAATGCATCATAATAGGAGTGCTCAGAGAGATGCCCTTAATCTGCAGAGTGATGCTATAGTTAGTTATGTGAGTGCTGCTGTTATTGTCTATTTATCTGTGTGTGATTCGCTAATGACATATTCATCCCTGAACCTCCAGTGGCAGGCACAACTCTTTAAACCTCATTGTGTGTGTTCAGTGTCTATTCTTATCTCCACTTGGTTATAAGCGTGTCCTATGCACGCTTGTCTTGGCTTTTTAAATAGCTCTGCTGTTCACACGTGCATGCATTGTACACTGTCCCTCCCTGTTGTGATTACTCTCCGGATCAAGCAGCTGTCTGCTCCTTTCTTCTCACTTACAGTACAGCATGGACTTGCACACATTTACCACACATGTAGTCTGCACTCACCCAGGAACAGACATCTGATGAAGTCAGCAGCTACTATGTCAAATTTAAACTGTTTCTAAGGCGTTTTTCTGAAAATAGCTCTGCATGAAGCCATCTCATGTTTTAACATGAAAAACAAAAATGTAGCTTCACACTACCTTTGCAGACAGTTGGTGTTTGCAGTAGCCTTAGGGCTGTGACACACCAAGCTGACCTTAACAACTAGTGGCTGCACCTGCACATCGCTGTTATAACACCTGACATTATATCACAGCCTCATGGTGCTTTTATGTTGTACCACGTATCATCTGTCACCTCAAGCACAATCCCATTTCTTCATGTGGCCTCAGATCACTTTATTACCATATATATAGGTAACAGGCACATAAAGCTACTTTTAGGAGGCCGAACAGCCAGTCAGACAGGCCAGACTGTCTCTGACAGAGTCATGAGGCTGAAGTGAATAATGAAATTTGTGTATTAGGGCCAGTGGAGTCAGTCAGAAAACTATAGTGGTAACACAGACAGAGCATTGATGACTGAAGGCTAAATGTCAGAGCCCAAGAAAAGCCTCCTCCAGTTCTCTTTGTCAGTGTACACACTGAGAACAGCTAAACAGTGTTTGGCCATATTGTGCAGTAACATTGAGACAAAGCATTAGTTGATTAATTGATTACTATACTTTACTATAGTGTACTACAAATGCTATCCCTGGTAGGCTAGTTGTTAAGGTGCAGCACTTTTGCTGCAGCGCTCCGGGTTCAAATCCAGGTTGCATCAGGAAGGGCATCTGGCATAAAACACATGCCAAATGTCAACATGCGAGTTGTCAGTCTGACAATTCGCTGTGGCGACCCCTAACCTGGAAAAGCTGAAAGTGACTTTCTTACTATACTATACTGTACTACAAATCTTGTGCTTTACACTGACTGCCCTGATGGGGGCACTGCAGCTCCAGGTTAGAAGGTCAGGCAGGTTGAGGTGTCACTTAAAATGACACAATGGCCCTCTATGTTTGTGTTGATTTTAAGTGGCAAATCAGTCCTGGCATTTTAGTACTCCACACCATGTTGTGTGTGTGTGTGTGTGTGTGTGTGTGTGTGTGTGCGCACGCCTTTTTTCACTGAATGCTCTCCACTTCCCATCTCCTGGGAAACCAGTCTGGCTCAAAGGCCTTCAGCACACTGCTTTCCATACTGCACACCCCCACCACCACTGCCATGTCTACCACACTTTCTCTCTCTGCACAATCACTCCTTTCTTCTACCAGTGGACTCTTTCTGTGGCCGTCCTTAATCCTCTGCCTCTCTATTTATAGTGCTCTATCTGTTTTTACCTCAGACATGGAGGTTGTTTTTAACCATTGTTTATTGGTTTGTTCACAGCATAAATCAGAAAGTAATGAATAGATGAAATTGTTTTGGAGAGGTAGGGTATCCAGGAATTGTTTTTAAAGGAATTACCACCATAGAGTTGATTTCAGTATTTTCCCTCTAATTCCATACATAATTCCTACCTACACTCCTTGGACAAAAATGCCACCTACCACACACCAAGTTTTAATCTGAATCCAAGTAATATTCCGGATGTGCTGATCCAGAGTGTTCATATTTACAGGGCTCACAAAAAATTAGCTATTGTGGGACAAAAAGTAATGCTACAGACTTGCAACACCAAATTGTAGCTAAAACAACAACTAAAAATCCCAAACCACAAGACACCACAATGCCTCTCATAATGTTTTTGCCAATAACTTTAAATTTGTTGTGGAAAAACTCTGAAAAGGATCTTTGGAAAGGCCAGGTTCCTGAATAGAGAGGTGCAAGTCCAGCTTTTTAAACAAATCCTAGGATTTTTTAAAGTTAAATATCCTTTTGACAGTTCAATAATAAATTCATTTAATGCTGAAAAGGAAGTGTTTCTTCAAAAACATCGCTCAATGCCCACTTACTTTTCTCAGAGCTTCAAACCTGGAGTTATCTTTCACACTTACTATTTAGATAATCATGGAACAATAACACATTTCTATTCATTTAATGTGCTTTTTGTCAGGACAAGGTTTGTTTATCTGGCTCAGTCTACAGTACAGTACAGTAGGACAGATGTAAAGTGGTTAGCATGAGGCTAAATGTAATTTAAATGGTGGTGAAATGCATTTATGAAAAGAAACAGTCTAGTGGAAGGAGGGTTCATGGCTGAAAAAAGGAGGGGTTTCCATTTGGACCCCCACTCAGACATCAAATAAGTCATGAATCAGCATTTTCTTTGTCATTTCCCATTTTCTTCTCACAAGAATAAGAAGATTTTGTTATAATCTACATTGTGAACCAAGGTAGAAAAAAATCAACTGGACTTGAGTCATGTATGACCATGACTATGACCTGGATGACTGAGAATCTGCACGGACAAGGCTCTGTAATGTAATAATTGATGTTAAAAAACAGTTTTTTTTCTTAACTCTGGTAGGACTATGGCGGCCAACATGGGGTCAATGCGTATCCTCATCAAGGGAGGGAAGGTGGTCAATGACGACTTCACCCAGGAAGCAGATGTCTACATTGAGAATGGCATCATTCAGCAGGTAATTACTATTAACACTCATTGCCACTGTATACATTTTATTCTCATACACATACTGGACACACCTTGTACATATGTAAATGGAGCTGCATTAAATACACATCATAATACCTAGTGCATCCCTTATTTGACTTAATGCACATACCTACTACCTGTGGACAAAACTACATATTAATAAAGATGTGTAACTTGAGTGTCTGTGTTGTTTGGCAGGTTGGAAAGGAGCTGATGATACCAGGTGGAGCTAAGGTGATTGATGCTTCTGGAAAGCTGGTGTTGCCAGGTGGAATAGACACCAGCGTGCATCTGCAGCAGACTTTCATGAATGCCGCCATCCAGGATGACTTCTACAGTGGGACCAAGGTACACACTCACATGAGCGCGCACGCACACACACACACACACACACACACACAGAGATAGCTGTGTTATGACTAGGGTTGTCAGCATGCCTGTAATTAAACACAGCTGTCATACACACAGCTGTCTTTTTCTCTGCCTTGAGAGCATTCACATATTCATTCATTAAGAATAATGACCACGTATGCTTTCACACTGGTCCTGTAGGAAACACACCCAAACAGTTGTCACTAGTTTGTGGTTGAAAGCAAAGACCTCTCTTTTTACATGCTCACACCATCTCACACACAGCTGCTCAGTCTTCATTGGTGCTGGATTTATTAGCTCACCATGGATATGGACGATTACTGATGCTCTACATATTTTCCTGTAGTCCCTTGAGCCTCAGAGTAGGAGGATGATTCAATAATTAGGGGACTTAAAAATTCAAACGGAGCAGTGTGATTGTTGCCTGCAGCAGCTACATGCTTTGGAGGATGTGGGCTGTTTTTGTTGCCTGGCATATTTTTGTCACTGGAGTCTTTAATCGGGCATCATCTGGATGTATGAGGTGTGGCAGTTAGGAGCATTTAGGAGAGAACATTCATACTGAAACTTATGTAGTGCTGTATATCAATGTTGAAAAAGGCCTAGTTATCATGATATTTTTGTCTATCCATCTACCCGGCCTGGCATGTTTGCTTCCTTCATTACTGGCCTCCAGGAGAAGCAAGTGATTATCTGGAGGAGATCTGAAGCACTTGTGTTTGGAAGTGGCACATGATATTCACTGCAGGGACTTTGCAGTGCTGTATCTTAGTAGTGAAATGAGGCCACACTTAATGGGATGCCAGCTGAAGTATGCTGAGAGGAATTTGGGGGGGACTGAATCCTCCTTATGCCAGCTTTACCCCGGAAACCCTCCCCCAGTCACCAACCCCTGCCCACTGATCTCGCAGCGATGGCAACTAACCACCAGTCCTGTTGTGGAAATTGGTGTGTGTGTGCATGTGATCATGGTAGTATTGTGTGGTCCCCCTGGTGACTGTGTTACCATGGCACCGGCGCATCTGCAATTGTGCTCAACCCCCAAACTATTTTCCCTCCACATCCTTTTCCCTTCCTCTCATCATTTTGGAACAGTCTGCTCCCTCTCATACTTCCCCTCCTTCCTTCTCTTTCTCCTGCCCTGCTGCCTCCTCTGCTGCACCTCCTTCTGTCTCACCCCCTACTCTCCCCCATACAGCCTCAGACAAATTATATAACAAGGTCTAATGGTGGAAAGTAGAAGGATAGAACAGCAGGATCGATGATCTGTTTGCACATCCATCCATTCATATTGTTCCAAGATAATTAGCTGTGTTGTATGTACACTTGGCATTACCGGATCTCACATATGAATTGTTTAAAGATTGATTAAGTTTCTGTGGAAGTTACAATGAACTGTCGTGTCTTACCTACTAGATTGTGTGTTCATAAAATGTCAGGAAACAGCGTATTTCCACCTACAGATTACTAATTTTACCTGACCCAGACCTGAGATCCATTAAAATGTTCAACTTACAAGATATGGTAAGAGCAGAGAAAAGCAGTGAATTCTCATATTTGAGAATCTTGGACCAGTGAAAGTTTGATTATTTTGCTTGATAAATTACTTAAATGGTCTATTTTCTAAATTGTTTTTGAGTCATTTTCTGACCATACCAGACCATAGTGATAGCTTTGCTGTGCAAGTAGTGATATGTGTGTGACTGTGCTTTATGTCACTTTATGTTCCCTTGCCCAAACAAGCACATGCGGCACATTTTCATTCTCACTCCTCCCCCTCTCTCTGTCTGTTTTCCTTTTTGTCAGCAGACTATTTTCACACTAGGGGTCAAGGGTTTTTAATAGAGTGGAGGGTTGATGTTAAACACTGGGGATTTATGTGTCACCATCTTCTTTAGCTGTGCTGCTCTCCAAGGGGGAAGTACAGTATATTGTGTTTACATAATGGTGTAGTTGGTGAAATGATACGATACAGTACGATTCAGAGTGGATTCGATTCAGCAGCTATTCAGTTTTAATTTAGCTTGTATTTGAAAGGTTATTCATACATTAAAGTATCTGTTTGGGGTATAAAATTAAAAAGAGTTCATGTTTCCTCAAAGCAGTTTTGTATTTCAAGCAATAAAATGCAAATAGATAAAACACAATGTCTACTCTTTTTAACAACGGTAAACAGTGGGCACTGGTGAAGAGTAAACCTTGTCTACACAAAAGCACATTTATCATTCAGCCCAACAAGACAAGTCACTGCAGGCTACTCTCATCAGCTCATCTGTTTCCCAGCCTGTCATCTTCGTCTTCCATCCTTTTTTCTCTTCTCTACCTTAACCTTTTTTCTACCTGCTGCTTTTCTCTTATCAGTTATTTCCTGTCTCTTCTCCTCTTTTTCATGTTTCATTTTTTTCTATTCTTGGATTTCTATTAAAAACGGGTGTCAGATTCAGAGAAGTCAGATTAAAACAATTCATTTCAGTTAAGTTTTGAATTGAAAAGCTTGACGCTCACCCTGATTAAAGGCTATTTCTCTCATGCTTCTGGGGTTTCTAGATACTAACTGGTAACTAGCTACTTTTGTTCTGTGTGTGATTAGCCACCTCAATCTTTCTGCATCTACCATGCTTAAAATCAACTGGTATTTAGACTATTGATGCTGAGAAGACAGTTCATAATGACTATTGCTCACTGTCATCAGGACAAACAGTCTCTGTGTTGTACAGTGGGATTATTGTTCTCTGCTCAGTCTCTACTTTCTATCACTCTGCCTCACATTTTCTTTCTCCCTCCTTTCTTCTTTCCTTCGTTCCTTTGTTCCTTCTTTCCTCTCTAACTGACCCTTTCCCACCCCCTCATCTCACCTAGTGAGGACTACTTACGTACGCATGCGCCGCACAGAGTGGCAGCAAGTTACAGCAGCTGTTTCCTCATTGTGTTCTTTCCTGTGTTTCTATGAAGTTCTGTTCTTATGGTGTTATGTTGGTTGTTCTCTATTGCTGCTGTAACAAAGAAGTTTCCCTACTGTGGGATTAATAAAGTACCTACCTACCTAATCCAGGCAGCTCTCATGGGTGGTACCACCATGGTGATGGCTCTGGTCTTTCCTGAACAACACTGCTCCCTGCTGGATGCCTACGAAAAGTGTCGAGTTCTGGCTGACGCCAAGACGTGCTGCGACTACGCTCTGCATGTCGGAGTGACCTGGTGGGGACCAAAGGTAAGAACCACAGAGGGGTTAAAGTGTGAGATGTCGCAGGGCCAATAAACATCCTGAAAACACTCCCAGTGTTATCTTTTATAAGCAGATATCCTTCTTTACTGTTTTGCTCCTTACACTTTTATTCTCACTGAATGAAAAAGAAGCAGCCCAACCTAATGGCCTAGATTAAACCTTATGTGAACTAGGTTAACACACACATTCAGTGGGCACATTAGGCAGATTCTATGAGTCAACATGCCTCATTCAGCCTTTGGCCTTAATGTCTGTCCTGTATCTTCCACTGATTCTGTGCATGTGCCAAATCACATCATAAATAGTAAAATGTTTAACACCAGATTGTCTAAAGTCTAGCAATGAGGGAGATGCTGCCTACAGAGTATTTTCCTATTGAGACAGTACTTAATTAGATTTAGGTTTTATGTCAAAATGCTGGCAGTAGTCAGTAGACACCAAAACTTCAACATATATGCTTATATTTGTTATTTTATGATGTCTTTAAACCTCATTAACTGTTGTGTAATTGCAGTATTTTACTTGGTGAGCACTACTGTATATAATCTCTCTTTACATTCTGAGTGAATTAAGTAGATGTTTCTATGCAGCAGAATTCTCAGTGAGACTGTGATAGTCACCAATCTGAAACCAGGCTCTTCTCCTTGTGGCTGCTAACCAAGTTCATTTCACACCCCATATAACAAACACACACACATATTCACATTGCCTGATGCATTTCACTACTGCCTTTCCCAGTTTGAACCAAACCTTGCAAGCACTCAGGTGTGATTGGCTCCTAGAAACGATTTAGACCCTTGACCTCTGACTTTTTTTTTTTTGTGATCAGGTGCGTAGCGAGATGGAGACCCTAGTGAGAGAACATGGAGTGAACTCATTCCAGATGTTCATGGCCTACAAAGACATGATGATGCTGAGGGACTCTGAGCTGTTCCAGACGCTGCAGACCTGTAAAGACATAGGGGCCATTGCACGTGTGCATGCAGAGAATGGAGAGCTGGTGGCAGAGGTGCACAACCCACAAACACGCAAACAATCACACAAACAAATTTACTTTCTCCATAATTGCACAGATTGTACTGTTTCAATAGTATGAGTGTCACATGCTCTAATCATCTGTATGCCTGTGTTTTTTATAAAACTGAACAGATGTTGAAGTGTATATGTGTTATTAGGGTGCCAAAGAGGCTCTGGATTTGGGTATCACTGGACCGGAGGGTATTGAGATCAGTCGACCAGAGGAGGTAAACTTGCATCTTATTGCTGATATTTTTTCACTTTCATTGCTCTGCTAAACGTACGTGAACAGAAAGGATTTTGTATTTTCTGATTCCTTTTTGGTTTTCATTTGTCCTTTCTTTCTCCTTTTCATGTCCTTAATGCATATGTTTCAGTGTATTATGCTTATTTTTTTCAACACCCAAAAAGTTAGAGAAACAGAAGCATGTTTTTGAGTAAATGTATGAATAATTATTTCTGGTGCTCAGTTTGGCATTTAAAAACACTGAATGGCTGATGCTCTCTGAGAAATAAAATTTTCAATAACCACCCGTGTTAAATGGAAAGGTGATACATTTCTACATTGAAATAAGTCATTCCCATATGGCTAAACAGGCTGACCATGCATATGGTGCACATAGTGCAGTTTCTATAGATAGAAGCTTGTGACAAAGAACCACTATATACATTTATACTGAATACTTATTACATTTCTCATTTTGTGATTCTGTCTGTCTTACTGTCTACAGTTGGAGTCTGAGGCTACTCACAGAGCTGTTATCATTGCCAACAGGGTAAACAGAAGCAGCACTGAATTTTAATATCCTGTCTGTAAGCATTTGTTTGTGTGCTACTGATAAATGAATGAATCTGCTTGTGCTTGCAGGCCCGCTGCCCAATCTACCTGGTGAATGTGTCCAGTATGTCTGCTGGAGACATGATTGCTGCTGCTAAGATGCAAGGTGAGCTGCAATAAAAACATTAACATGAAGATTTTATAGTGGTAAAGATATAAAGTATAGATGATCTTCTTGTAACCAGTCACTTTGTTCTTTTGTTTTCTTTTCATTTTGTCTCTGCAGGTAAGGTGGTCCACGCAGAGACCACAGTGGCTCACGCAGTGCTGAATGGGATGCAGTATTACCACCAGGACTGGGCTCATGCTGCTGCCCATGTCATTGTCCCTCCTCTCCGCCTTGACCCCAACACACCCAGCTACCTCATGGGCCTGCTGGGCAAGTATGTGTCAGTGTGTGTGTATCAGTGCTCTAAAACAGACTACCAGCATCAAAGCCTTCATCATAAATGTCGATGATAAGTGAAAGTTTAAGCTGGTGATGCTCTGGCACTTCATGTTTCCAGTGACACTCTGAGCGTTGTGGCATCAGAGCACCGTCCATTTGGCACCAAGCAGAGGGCTCTAGGCAAAGAAGACTTCACCAAGATCCCTCATGGAGTGGCCGGAGTCCAGGACAGGATGAGTGTGATTTGGGAGAGAGGAGTGGTACGTACACATACGAATACACAAACCTATACATAGAGACAGGTGACAAATGAAAGGATACCCTAATATAAAGTGTCTCAGTGAGGTGCTGGGCCACCACGTGCCACCAGAACAGTCTCTGAACTATACTGGAGGGATGAACACCATTCTTCTAGAAGATATTCTCTCATTTAGTGTTTTGATAATGGTGTTGGAGATGCTGTCTAACAAGTTAGTCCAGTAGCTATTCAACTGGGTTGAGATCTGGTGACTGTGAAGACCATAGTGTATGATTCACATCATTTTCATACTCAAACTATTCAG
>NW_018127943.1:585273-616470 GCF_001952655.1 Monopterus albus | reverse complement strand
GAGGACGCCCCGGAGAAGACACCGGACACGCTGGAGGGACTATGTCTCTCGGCTGGCCTGGGAACGCCTCAGCATTCCCGCGGAGGAGCTGGAGGAAGTGTCTGGAGAGAGGGAAGTCTGGGCATCTTTGCTTAGACTGCAACCCCCACAACCCGGTCCCAGATAAGCGGAGGAAAATGGATGGATGGATGCATCAATGTTGTGTAAGGACATCCAAATATGAGAATAGCCTAACACCAGCCCCCAAACCAAACCCCCATAAATGATATTGAAAATCCCTCATTAGTAATAATCAGTCTCCTGGCATGAATTCACAGTCATAGAGTAATCATAGCTTCATGTCATAGTTGTATCTTTGATACCTTAACACCTTCAGGTTACAGGAAAGATGGATGAAAATCGTTTTGTGGCAGTGACGAGCTCTAACGCTGCAAAGATCTACAACCTGTACCCACGCAAGGGTCGTATTATTCCCGGGGCTGATGCCGATGTGGTGGTCTGGGATCCAGATGCAACAAGGTGTGTAGCTACTGTATATTTACAAGAAAAAGTAGTTCACAAACATAGATTAATCATCCTGGTTCATGTTTTAATGCAGAACAAACTCAATGGTAACAATGGCTTTCCTGTGTAGGACCATCTCTGTGAGCACTCAGGTGCAGGGCGGAGACTTCAATCTCTACGAGGGGATGCGCTGCCATGGGGTTCCTCTAGTTACCATCAGCCGAGGACGTTTGGTTTGTGAGAATGGTGTGTTCATGTGTGCCGAGGGATCAGGAAAGTTCTACCCTCAGCGTATGTTCCCTGACTATCTCTATAAGAAAATGGTGCAGAGAGAAAAGGTATGTTCACTTTCAAACATTCACGTTTCTGGCCTCACTTTCCTCACTACAGAGATTTACTGAAAATACTGTATATTACTGTATTTACTCTGATAAAAGTATTTTAGTTTAATTGTTGGTGATGACTAGCATGGTTATTGAAAATGGTTAAACTCTTTTCCTTTCATCTCCTCCCTCTCTGTTTCAGGTCCAGGCTTATAAAGGGGTTGTCAGGGATCCATACTCTGGTGATGTGGCCAAGGTGGCAAACGCTATGAAGAAGGAGTTCGGATTGAGCCCTGTAGATGGAGAGACGCCAAACAAACCCTGTGGCCGAGTGCACCAGGGCATCCGGGACCTCCACGAGTCCTCTTTTAGTCTTTCAGGTAGGCGGAAATAAAACTCATCCCAGTGAAAATTTAACTTCAGCTTTGATCATTGTAATGTTGTGACTGAAACTACATTTTGTATATTTCTCTCACAGGGTCTCAGGTTGATGACCATATCCCGAAGAGGTCCTCGGCTCGGATCCTGGCCCCTCCTGGTGGTCGCTCCAGTGGTATTTGGTAATCCCTTGGTGCTGGAGCTTCAGTTGTCCAAGCCTCCTTGTTTTGTATATTTCTGAGCAACCAGGAAAACTGCACTGATTTTCAATCACAGGATTCAAGTTAGGAGATAATAAATTCAAGTACGTGTCTGTGATTGGTGACAACCTAACTGATGATTTGCCAAAGTGACTTTTACAAATCTAATCTGTGTTTTAATTGGAGGGGCTGACCTGTTTAATTACACAAAAGTGAAGGGCTATGCAAGAATTTTAAATGTTTTGCCAAATTCAAGCTGAGCATACTAATGCTGAGAAATTCTGCTCGTGTGCCATGAAGAAATGAACTAAACAAACTGTGAAAGCTCTAAACCAGTACAGTTTTTAATGGTTTGAACTAATATTGACTGAATTATTTAAAATAGTAGAACAGGATTCAGTGAGGTATCTATTACACCCCTGTCACACACACACACACAGTACCCTGTAGACACTGTAGTTTAGACTCATATCAAGATGTGTGTGTGGATTCTGTTAGCGTGGGTTCTTCTGACAGTGGTTTTCTTACCAATGGATGAATTGCCCTGTGTGGTGATGAAATTCAACTGCTTCGACCGGCGTGTGATCCTATAGCTACACTCTCTAAATAGTCAGACTTGACCCCATCCATCCTCTTACTTTCACTGCCACTGACTGACACACATGTCCCGGAAACATCCCAGCCACACCTGCAGCATATCAGGGTCTATAGACTGAGTTATGGAAGTATACCACCTGTACGTTTACCTGGGTTTATAACTCTGATCATGATCCCCTGGCAGCTAAATGTAGGCATTTCTGATATGGAACTCAGTCATCATGGTGGTAACTTTAGAGCTTTCAAAATGCTTTGTGCGTATGTGATTTAAAGACCACAGTGGGAAGAACAAGCAGAAAATGGTTTCCAGGACTGTGCACAAAGTAACCTGAAAGTGGTGAAAGCAAATGATATTATGTTGTTGCGTGTCAGTGATGTTTTTTGAACTTTATTTTGGAAATTAACTTCCTATTTCTATGAAAATAAAAGGGGTTGTTATTAGAGCAGTGTCTCCACAGTGCAGGAAGATTGAACTGCACAAGTTGAAAAAACCACTGATCCCCCGCCCCCGGTGTCTCATTCCTGCCTAGCAGTATTACATTTATACAAGATCACATCTTCTTGTCTGTGCACTGTACAGTATATTTAGGATGTTTGTTTGTTTGTTTGTTTTAGTTGAAGGAGTAAATGTGCCAATGTGAATCACCCGTACCACAGTGACACCCATGCATGAAGACCATCACATGGAGACAGAGTGAAGTTTTTCCTGAGCACCACAGGTTCACAACAACTGGTGCTGTTTTTTTTTTTGTTTTTTTAACCTTCAGTAATGTTATTGTTGGATGGTTTTGTTGTTTCGACAACAATGTGACTGGTCAGTGGTTGTCTGTAGATTCTTGTGTTGGACAGTAAACCTGTGGAATCTGTAAGTGGCTACTCGTTTCTTATCACGAGAATAACAGCAAAATAATAAAGTGGGGGGAAAAAACACCTCTTGATGGTTCCCTTGTGTCATCTATTGTTTTTGAAATGCCAAGATTTGTGGTCACAGTTGGACTATGTATAAATTTGTAAAATTTAGCAAAAAATAGCTACATTATTCATTTATTTACAAATGCAATAGGAAGATATGATAAACGAACTGTTTGAAAATATTTTTTATAAATCAGGCTGTGACAACAATAGGTCAATGCAATTACAAATTGTCGATGAGATGATAAAAAAGTAAAATATCTGTATAGTCTACTTGTGCTGAATCATGTGACATAGGCTACTTTAATGCTTCATTGATGCCTTGTAGAAGAAATTAAGGTGTTACAGCTGCAGAGCACAAGTTACAATTAGTAATAAAATACAGAACGCTAGAACAATTATAATAGTAATAAGCAATATGTGCAAAGAAAGTGTTAAAGACTGTTATCAAGATTTTAATAAAATGTGTTTGTGTAGAGTTCAGATAGTGGAGAGAGGGAGGTTACAATGACATTAAAGTGACCACTGACTTTAAGTTGTGCAATCAGTCACAAATCAGTCACAGGGTTATTTGAGCTTAATAATAATGATATTAATAATAAACAAACACTCGCTGACACTCGATAATTATGTCTTGTATGTGAACTCAAATTTTCAGTGTAAGCTTAGAAAACGGGCGAAGCTTAATGGCTAAACTTGGGCCGCAGTCATACTGTCGTACCACATCTTCATCATGGCTGCTCACTAGAGACCGGTTTCACTAAAACTAATGAGAATAGCGTGCAACTGCTTCGCACATGCGCACTGGCGGCGGTTTACTTGGAACAGTCTCGCGGAGCTTTGCTGAGGCGACAGACGGAGTGATAGCAACGGAGAAGCTCATCATTACAAACAACAGGACGACATAGAGAAGGAGTCTGAGTGCTTCCGTGAGTAATATTAACTCAGCTCAACTTAAAATGCTCCTATTTACGCATAGAATTGGGTTATTTATTGCGTTATTTAATTTACGTGTCAGATAAATAGTTTAACCCTCCCGTAGTTTCATAGGTAATGTGCGTGTGTATTATCGAAAAGGCCTCCAGAGGGGAGTAACGTTAGCCGTTTTCATGTACACTTCTATGTATTTTTCAGTTCTATAACATCGCTCTTTTGAAATTAAATTATCTGGAAATCCTCTAAGCCTAACAATAAAGGCTAAACGCTAACTCAGCTCGACACCCAGCGTTAGCAGTGTAAGTAGTTAGTTAGCTAGGAGCTAGTTAGCAGGATTACAGTGGAGTCGCACAGAGGTAGCGGCGTGTGTCGCACCGTGACACGGCTGTAATGGCAACTGTCAATACACCGGGCTGACAGTGACACCGGCTGGCACCAGGCTCTAACGTTTACATATAACCAGTCAAACACAGGAGGGTTTACGCGTATTATCACGTATTTTCTAGATGGAACAGTCAGAGCTTATAACGCAGTTATACCCAGTAATAGTTACATGTACTCAATTACAAATTAGATGGTTGTATCCTTACACCTGTATCTGTAGATGTAATTAATGTATCATAACTACTGTCATAGTCAAATGAGTCAATTCTGGCCATTTCTTGTACAAAACTCAAGCAAGAAATCTTCACATTTCATTGTGTGACAGACATTTTTATGTCATTTTTGCTTTAAAACTACTTCATACAATTAACAGATTATCAAAATCGTTACTGATTAATGTTTGCAGCTAACTGAGTTCTCAGCTCTACTGATAACAAATTAATAAAAGCATAACCTAATAGGCAGTAATAATTTTTTGTTGCATCATTGTCGCTCTGGATTCAAACTGACTATTTGTCTTTCACATAAACAAACAGGTCTTAGAGACTGGATTGTTGCTTGTACTGTTTTTGCTTCAGGTGTGCAATTTTGCTAAATAATCTTAAAAACAGCATTTTTACATTTACAATTTACAGATTAGTCAAAGTAGATATGTGTAATGTGTTACTGACTCATGCTCAGTGTATGCACTCACCAAAAGACTGGCAGATTCCCTAGTGACAGCCAAATTAGCACATTACCTCCCTTCAGCACCATATCCTGTGTGTTGTTTATTTTGGTGGCAGTCAGTTCACAGGAAATGCTTCGGTATTGTTGGATTTTTCCTTATCTCAAAGTTTAAGTTTGATGAATTGTAGCTATATTGGTTCTTTTGCCTGATGAATACACCTACTGGGGATCTGAGCTGCCTCTGTGACCTATGATGGGTTACAGCATATTGGACTTGGGCTAAAAGGATTAATTGAGGCAGAGATTAGTGGCCTAGAGAGAAAACTAGTGACTGACTGCTAGTTCATCTGTGGTTTGTAACCCTGTGGAGGTTATATTAAAAAATTCTGGCCCTTGAAAAGGGCACATACAAAGACAAACATTAGGAAAATTCAGATTTGCCAGTTCAGTAAATTTGTTGTATGGCAGGAGTGACATCCCACATGGTGCTGGTTTCTCTCTGCAGGTCTTTCTCTAAAGTGGTCCAGCACAACCTGATTTGAACACTTCACACCCAATACACACCCTGCACAGGTGAGTAAAGTGTGTATGTTGGCATTATCATCAACAAAACATACAGTATATACTGTCATGTTTCAAAGGTAAAATACCCATTATGCAAAAGACCCATATTTATAGTCTTATGTATAAATGATCAAACAGTCATTACTGCGTGCATGTGCTTGTGTGTGTCTTGTGTTTTTTGTGAAACAGGAGGATGGCGGTGAATGTCCACTCCACCTCTATGACCATAGAGAACCTGAGTCGCCATGACATGTTGGCGTGGGTCAACGACTCTCTTCAGCTCACCTACACAAAGATTGAGCAGCTCTGTTCAGGTGAACACAAACACTGTTCTTTATGTTCAGCTAGTAATTAAGTTGAAAACGTATATTCAACTAAAAAACTAGATATGTGTGTGATTGTTTTTTCCTAGGTGCTGCTTACTGTCAGTTCATGGACATGCTGTTTCCAGGGTGCATACTGTTGAAAAAAGTAAAGTTTAATGCTAAACTGGAGCATGAATACATCAACAATTTCAAGGTCTTACAGGCTGCATTCAAGCGAATGAAAGTGGATAAGGTAAGAACGCACACACACATACAGTACACATGCTTGACAAACATGTCTTTAGACTTTGACGACTAAAACTTAAAAAACTCAAATGACTAAAATTTGATTAAAACTAAGACACATTTTATATCAAAAGACTTAAGACAGAAGCTAAATCTAAATCAGGTGCTGAGATTAGCATTGTTGTTTCTACTGTTTAAATAACAATAATACAACAATCTTACTTCCGTTTTCCTTCTGCCTTTATTTTTCAGATCATCCCTGTGGAGAGGTTGGTGAAGGGGAAATTCCAGGACAACTTTGAATTCCTTCAGTGGTTTAAGAAGTTTTTTAATGCCAACTATGATGGGAAAGAATACGACCCCCTACTGTCACGGCAGGGCCACGAGGGAACGCCGACTCCGCCTAACCAAGGTACAACACACACACAGAAGGAAACAGCTGTGTGTTACTGTATCTCAGAGACATAGTGCTCGCACCTCTTCATACAACCACATCCTCACCTCTAACCCAGGTGAGCCGATTCATCACAAACCTAAAAGAGCCTCTCGTTCAGGTAACATCCCCTCCAATGAGCTTGTTTGTGTATGTGCCTGTCTTTGCCTGAAGACTGTTTCACCAACATTAACAATGTCAGTTACTTTTGGGTTGATCTCTTCTGATATTTTGTGGGCTGTGATTGCATCTCTGTAGTTGTGTGCAGCTGCAGTGCTTTGAACAGGTATACTGTACTGTATAATTTTAGTTTTTATAGCAGTTTTACACACAGTGTCCATATAAGGCAGTCTCCCTTCACAACATATGCCACATGGGATTTGGAGTTGCGGCATGTAAACAGAATGTCAAAAGGAAAAAAACATAACATGAACAAAATCAAACACAGTGTTGCCATGTAACAGCATCAACTGTCCCGTGCTCTGTATAGGAGATAATAAGCATTTGTGCATTGTGACAAAGAGTTTGGTTGCAAATTGTGGTGTTTGGCACACAGGCACACAGGCAAGACAAAAATGTAATACAGTAAACAACAACATTAGTGTGAAATATATGTCTGGTAGCAAATGGGCTAAAACCTATCAAAACACTGGTATTTTTTAATGTAATAAAATGAAAACACACCACAAGGACATCCTAAAAGGATGAATATGTGTGTGTGTGTGTGTGTGTGTGTGAGAGATAAAAGAAATGAGGCCTTTTAGGGCCTGATGCTGAGGAAACTTTGTAAAGTGAGGAAATTTGGGCCAGTCCTCATCACTTCAAGGGACTTGTTGACGAAGGTCAGAAGTCGGTTGAGATTAAGAATGAAGGTTATTTTTGTCCACATTGGCCAGGCAGTGAAAACAGCTGCTCAGCAGCTCAACAACACCAACTGCAAATCTTTGTCAGTGTTTATGTGTTAAGCTGCATTACTGCTGTACACTTTGACAGAACTCATGTACAGGTAAAAATGCATAAAGCATAAAGACGTGCTTTGGGTCACACTTACAGTGTTGACCATTGACCGCTGCATTTGTTAAAATTTAATTAATCTGATGCACTTGTATTGTCACCCTATTAGAGTTAGGAGCTAAAGGAAGGCTTCAGTGAGGCTCCCAACATGTAAATGTTTAAACTTGTGGGGGTGTCTGTTTTTTTAGGTCCCTTGAGAACATCTCCCACAGCGCTGAAGAGCGTTCCTCCCCCACAGAGACAGATCAACATAGCGGCACCCCGCAGGAACACTCCCGTGGCCCGTAATGGAGGAGACCCTGAGCTTGTAGAGCTCAACCAGCAGGTACTACTGCTCTGACTGTTCAGACAGTTGGCTGTTCCTCAAAACTGCTCTGACACTCGTTTCTTAATGAGAGTCGTTTTGGCACAAATAATGTCATGTAGAGAACAACAAGTGGATCCCAGCTGTGCCACGTTGGAAGCAGACTGACTCAACATATTCTCACATTGTTATAGTCTGATGCGTAGGTTGAAGGGTGTTAATGAAATTGTAATTAAATGGCTTATTGATTAATGAGAAATGTATTTTTAGTATATATTTGATATATTTGTAAGTTTTGATGCAAGAGTTTTGTCAATTCTCAGTTTTAACCTGCTGCTTATTTTCTCTTCTGGCAATTTTTTACCCACTGTTGTTTCTCCTAAAGAGCTTAACAGTGATGTTTTTATTATTGTCATTCTTTATAATTTGCTTGTTTCTGTGTTTGTTGTTATATTATTTACCTGTAGCCTTCTTACTTTCTAACCTGCCTTTTGACCTCTTGCCCATGGCTGTCCCTGCACACAGCTGCTGGATCTGAAACTGACTGCAGATGGACTGGAGAAGGAAAGGGACTTCTACTTTGGAAAGCTGAGAGACATCGAGATCATCTGCCAGGAACACGAAAATGAAAACAACCCAGTCGTCACCAAAATCATAGGCATACTGTACACTACAGAGGTAAATAAAGTCTAATCTCATACTGTATATATCATACCAGGGCTTGGTCGTTTTCCTCCAATAGAAAAGGTAACATTACTTTCCCAGTATGCAAAAAGGCAGTCTGTTCCCAAACTGCAGTGCTAACAGCTGAGCTCACTAACATTATATAGAACGTGAAGTTGTTGTCACGTTGCATTGGATTTTTGGGGATCACACTAATTATTCACTATAGATATATACAGTACAAACATCAATAAGTGAACTTTATAAAAATAGTCCCCCATACAGCTGCATACAGCAGTGGATGCTTCAACTACGGCCACACATCCACTTTAGTGTTTGGTTTGAGCACAGACAGGACAGAAATGGACTCATCAGCAGTATTTGTGTTATGTGCACTCTCCTGCTGCTAAGAGAGAGAGTGGAGAATGACTGAACCCAAACTTTCCTTGTTTTTAGTTTTTTCTTTCTTTTTCAAATGCAGAAATGTTTTTGGAATGTACAAAACCAGTTTTTGAGTGACCAGCTGAAAAAGTTATGTGAGGAGGTTTGCACTCTCTGAGTGCCATTTAGTTCTCTTTGCAACTGCAGTTTCTTTCTTAATTTCTTCTTGATCTCATCCTTCTGTACACTGACCTAAGGTTTCTGTGGCAGGAGGGATTTGTGCCGCCAGAGGATGATGAAATTGATGATGGAGCACGAAGAGACCAGGAGGAGTACTGAACTCTTTTCTTTATCACCAGTGGTTTGTTCCCTCTCACCCTGTAACCTGCCTGGTCATTATTCTCATCTCTCTTTTTTCCCTTTTGTTTTACTTTTTACAGTCCCCCCTCAATTCTCCTATCTTGTCTGTGGTTGTCCATATCCATAATGACTTTGTTGTAGCTTCTTAAATGCCTAATGATCAAAGGACACTTAACCCAGACTGTCTGGACTAGGCCCCATTAGCCTGGCTTGGCTTACTCAGTTTATCCTAACCTGTTACCAGAGGGGATGGCAGCGCTACAGGGCTAGTCTGTTCTGTTGGAGGTGTAGGTTAGTACAGTGAGATTACAAGGATGCAGCATTGACAGCCTGGAGCCAACAGTGCTGTCAACCTGTCTGTCTGAAGAGGCAGGTCCCTTTTTCTCACCATGGGCATCAGGGTGCTCTGCAGAGTAGTTTATATATGAATGAAACCATATAATATTTTTCACACAGTGTGATCTATGATAGCTATTTTGATGGTAAATTTCACATGGTGAGATTATAAATTGTGTTAGGCCCTTTAGGAGAGCACATGCATATATTTGATATATGCATATTATGACACATGAACATACATTTAGCCTACAGACATATCACAGACTTTGTTCACATGTACATAAAAAGGTCGTCCCAGAGTAACAGACCATCACAGAATGTTTTTATCTATCAAGTTGTCCCACCAGAGCAGGGCTTGCTCATAAAACTGTTCTGACAGCTTGTGCATGGGACAGCATGGTGTATTTATGATTTTAAATTCTCTGCTTTTTTTTTTTTTTTTTTTAATCAGCTCTATACAGTTTCTGAAAAACTATGTAGCTTTGGATTTGGTGAAATTGAAGGTCTTGCACTAAATGTAGCAAAACAAACTGACAGAAATGATCCAAAATGCCAACCTGCAGTGACTGGCTGCTGCCAGGGAGATACAGGAAGATGCAGTTTTATATTTTGTAGATTTGTTTTAAAAGGTTTGTTTTTTTATGTGCTTTGAGCTCCTCACTGGCCAAGTCAGAGGGGGTCTGTGTAATAGGTATTTATCAGACAAATATCCGGCTTTGAACTCTAGGAATGAGCAAAATGAAAAGGAAATAAGACTACAGACAGACACTACTAAACACTAATGTTTGACTGTGTTAAGTTAAATTTTTTAGCTGCTATCATTACTCATTTGTTGCCGCATTTAATTGAGTTTTGACGCATAGCGTTAAAACACCACAGTGGCTGCCAAGGAGCTCTGGCTGTGGTTTATTGTGACTGACATTAGTTGAACCAGTCTGAGAGAAGAAAACATCAAACTCCCTCTCAGACTGTTTGTTAACATGACAACCATGTGATAAATCTGCATCATTTGGAGTAACTGCTGGAATGAAATAAAGTTCTGAGGTTCAAGGAAACATATTTTATCATTGTGCGTGTCATCTGATGCTGCAATATTTCTCATTTATCAGGTGCTGTACTACTGCAAAACAGTTTTACACTCTGACAGACTGTTCACATCACACACATTCACAGTGCAACCATGATGATAATAAGTCTTGCCATCATGTTACAAATAAATTATTTGTACTTGTATAAGTATTTACTAAGAGAGAGATGCATTACTAAGGAAACAAAAGCACTATTAATGTGTAACATTAATAGTTTCCACTCATATTGAATGGAGAATATCTTGAGAGAGAGCCAAGAGGTTTGTCTCCAACACTAAGTGACTCATTTGAGAGGCACTGCAGCTAGCAATCACCCACTGTTTCTACAGACAGCAGCCAGACAGAAAATGGCGGCAGGTTTAAATGGATCTGGCACTTATTCGAAGAATCACTAACGGTGTTTACAAGAAGTAAACTACATTTGTAGTGCAGAGTTTAAACTTGTGATGAAACCTTCAACTGAAGCACATCTTTAATTTTTTTGTTGCTATAGTTTTGTGTTGTCTGTTCAGATCTCGGATCCAGTTTATATCAATATTGATATCACTTTCATCAAGAAAATGGAAACAAGCTTAACATTTAACATTTTTGTCCTTCTGAGTACAGATTAGTAAATGCTTCCATATTTGACTTGCTGCTGTTAAAATACAAACAAAAATATTAGCAGAACAGATGTGGGTTCACACTAAAGTCATGTATCTGGGGCATTTCCTGAGCTGAATTTACTACTCTCTTCCCAGGTGTTGAGTTTTTGTAAAGTTTTCAGCATAATTAAAAAATGATGTCCATGTCCATGCTCCCTACCTTTTGTTGGCTCAGTCCCAGTGTGAAATGACAGGTACGCTGATGGACTCCTGCACACCAGTTTAATCATCTTGAGCCCTGTTTTAGTATGTTTACATAGTAGTACATCAGGGGCGTATTAAAAACATTATAAGTGTTAATTTGAAGCAGCTATCAGTTAATGATTATGAAATGTCCAATAAGGGTCAAAGAAATGGCCCGTGCATTTTTCAGGGTCCAGGGAGACTGGTTCAAAGTGCTTCTTTTGTCTGTAATTGGTTTTCTGTCATTTGAGTTTACTGATGAATATTGTACTAGGCTGCAACTGACTATTTTAATTTCTGATTAATCTATCATTTTCACAATGTGGCAGTGAATCATTGGTCTATAAAATGTCAGAAAGTAGTGAAAAATCATAATTTTCTCACATCTCTCTGACATTTTAACAGTCCAAAAACTCAAAGACGATCAGATAACTTAATGGACAAATTCTAACATTTGAGAAGCTGGAACTGGAGAACTGTCTACATTTATTTCTTGAAATATTACTTAGCATGATGGATCTATTGGTAAATGGATGCTGATTACATTTCTGGCCATGGACCGATGCTGACCGATTCATGGGTAATTGTTTTCCTAAATACGCCCATTGTTTAAACTCATATTCAGACGCCAGTTGTGTTTTAGATAAACCTGTTTCATATTTTACACATCACTGTGTCAATTAAAAGTATGTATAGTTTTGACATGAACCTAGAGAAAGCTTAGATTTTAAAATATTCAGAGCATTTGAGTTTTTTGAGGAAAACCTTTAAGATATTTTATTAAATCAAACGCATCACTCGTGACGTCGTGCTGACAAAGCGACGTGGCACGCGGACGTTTAAATGATCGGAGCCGTTGACTGAGCGTCCCGTCATCCTGATTTGATTTAGTACCCAGAGCTAACGAAACCCCACCGGGACCAGAGACATGGCTTCAAATAATGGCTCAGCCGGAAAATGGGAGGTCGTGAAGAAAGGAAAGAAGAATAACAGCTCGGGAGGAGGGAAGAACCCGAGTGAGAAGAAAAGCGGCAGCGGAGCACGGAAAGCCTTGGGCGAATCTAACCAGCCATCAAGACGTAAGTGAACACGGCCCTCTGTAGGCTAACGCACGGTCAACTGCTCCGTGGTCCGTTTACCTCACTGTTAATGCTTCAATGAAAGGAAAAGGACTACTACTCGCAGGCTGTATGTACGCACTTAAGTTGAAATTATGTTGAAACTAAAAAGAGTGAATTAACTCTTTTTAATTTCAACATTTTGGTGTCTTCACTGGGGTTTTGTTGTATAAGAAGATGGCCCATAGCTGTCATGTAATTTAAGCTAGCTATCGCAGCTACGATCAGTGTTTCCTACGATAATTTCATGTTGTCCCTTGTGGGGTTTTACCAATGTGGGCATACTTTAGGTTCCCTGCTGCTGACACATGCATCTGTAACTGTCCTTTCCGGGCTATGCGCTCTGGCCACACACAACCAGAATGTTAGCCACCTAGCATGTGCAATCAGCATGCTAGCAGCAGTGTTGTCAACAGTGGCATCGTGATCACTGAGATGCTGAATCTTGTGTATTAGTGTTATATTTTTGACTTTATGCTGCCGCTATGCTTTTGAATGCATCTCAGGGTTGTTGTTTCATTGTAGGTGGACATAAGACCGGGCACACGAATTAGGCACCAGCTTATTACCAGTTAGCGTATCCTTGCAGTGACAGCTGTGACTTCTGAGAGATGAGCTATTATTGCGTAATTTTTTCTCAATGAGTAGTGAAAATGTAATTACGTATACCGTAAATCTAGTTATGCTCTGTTTTAAATGTTTAGCTAGATGGCAGCCCTTTACCTGAATTTGCAGGTTTCAGTGTTTTTCCAGCCTTTTCTGTCGATCATAGTGAAACTACATCAGAGCTGAAACAGTATTTGGTTGCTAAGTATTTTGTGCTGTTTGACTAACTGTTGCAGCTCTGGTTTTGATGAGAAAAAAATCAACAGATTAATCAAAAATCAAACTAAGCATGGCAGTTTATTAGCCACTTTGAGCTACTTTAAAACAGTTTGTGAATGTGCACCTGAAGAATGGACTGTGGCTCAAAATCATGTTTCAGTATTTACATTATTTCAGTTTTAGTTGAAGAGGTGGCACTTTCCTAAATTAATTTGTTAAATCCAGTGACCAAACAGGAAGTCTGGGAGAAGGTAGGTTTTGGCCCAACCTGTGGGGGAGACAGTCCATTGTGTGAGATTAGACCCACGTTCCTCCTTTAAATCACTTCATCAGTCAAAAAAATAAAAATATATCAGTTTAGCTTTTTTTGGTCTTGTATCCTTGTTCAGTTGACAGTACATGTATGCATGTGATTACATTTCACATAAATACTAGATTTTGTGAAGGTCTTATGTAACAGCTGATAAGACAAAATGTTGGGCTTGTTTTACACAACGTGTCTAAACAAATTACAGGATATGTGACAAAGTCCAATATGTTGTTTGTCTGATTTATGTGCTACAAACTTTGAAGATGCCTCCATTTAGTAAGGGTCAACATAATGTCAGATGTCATTGCAACAGTTAATTTCTTACTGTATATTACTTTAGTAATTGCAGCAGTAAAGACAAAAGTTTTGTGCTAGTGCTTTTTCCACTCTGCCTAATGGAAAATTAAAATTCATCATAAACCTGTGATCTCTGTGGAACAGGTTAACATTTTCAGCCCTCCTTACAGTAAATACCAGCGTAATTTGTGTCTTAAATTATACCAGACTGCATAGCAAAAATTGGAAATGCACATTTTTGTAGTGGTGGTAGTTGAGGAAGGAGTGTTGATCAGAAGCACAGGATTTGTGCACTGTGGTCTGTTTCCTCATGTGTCTATATGTGAAACATCTTGTTAATAAACATGAATAGAACAGATCAGGTTCCTCTCGTAATGCTTACTAAGCTAAAACAGTCACAGAGATGACAACTGGGCTTCAGTATGAACAACTGCTACTCATGTCTTTTTGTGGGAGAACTTTTCCCATAGCCAGTCAAGGTCCAGTTCTCACCCACACAGTTCTCGATCTGCTGTCAGATCTGCTCGAACTGCAGAGCTAGAGACACTCCTTTTATACCCTCTATAGTTCCTCCTTGCCTGGTGCTTGTTTCATCCCATCTTTCTCTCTGACCTGCTTAGTGATATACTATTATTTCATTGGTCAATATAATTTTTTTTTTTTTTTTTATTAAAAAAAAAAAAAAGACCTTGCATGGCAAATGCAAGTCATGCTGACACCTTCAGGTTCAAGTCCAGTTTACAAGATTAACATCCCTTGTTTCATAACACTAAGGGGTGTGATGACCCCCACCCCACCCTGTTAAGGCCGTGATCCTTGCTCAGTCTGGGCAGCTGTCCAAGCAATAGACTGATAAGCTTTTTCTGTCCCTTGCTTGGCTAGTGGGGTTATCTCATGGTCAGTCTGTGACGCTCTTATTAGCCTTGTACCCATTAAGATAAAGCAGATAGAAGTGAAATAAAGCACACAGAGCAAATGAGAACAAATTAAACTAATAAAGCTAACCAATTTTCTATAAAGTGCAGAAATCTGCAGTATTCTGCAACATCAGGTTGAGGTGATTGTGGTGAAGTGAAACTGCCAGTAAGTACTAAATGCTAAAAGCTTGGGGTAACACAAGTGTGTTGACTGGAATGCTGGGGCTATGGGTGATGCGTTTTCCTGGTTGAGGACCTGAATGGTCTGTGGGAAGCCACTCCTCATTCTCTGTTGGTTTTCAGGGAGCAAAAGCACTTCCCTGGCCACAACAGAGAGGAGTGTTGTTCAGATGGCTGAGGGCCTTCACTGTCTCCTGGCCTTGGTCCAGCACCATATGCTGTAGATAGACTGGGAGCTCAGTGTGGATGGTGCTGGATACTCCCGATTTTTGAATTTGATAAGAGGATTCTTCAACATTTAATTTTAGTATACAGGCCTAAAAAAATTGTATTGGGCATCAAAACCTTTCATTTGTTCACATATGAAGTGTAGTTTAACTTGAGTGAATGGCATCTAGGTTTTATTTATTTATTTTTATAAATGGGGTCTAATAAGAAACACACAGGAATACTTGGAGTTCTGCTGCTGCTTAGCCCTATTCCTCTGTGAATTATGAGTGTTGCTTGAGTATTGCATCCCATTACACAAGTCATGGAGAGAGGGGCAAGTAAGTCACTGAATGTGAGGAGAAGGAGCTAGATGGGAGGGAAATGCCATGGTTTCATAGATTAACTTGATTTTCAGGACAGATGGTTGAAGAGCAGTAGACCGTTCAAACAAAGTAGTCTCTCATTATGCACAGAGGTGTGTCTAACCAAGTTGCCTTGTTTCCCTCAGCGCCCCTGAAGATGTCAGAGACTCTGTTTGACGGCTTCGAGAAGATGGGGAAGAAACAGAACAAGGAGCAGGTTCCACCACTGGCCGAGCCTCAAAACAAAAAGCCCTTGTCAAGTAAACCATCCAAGAAATCACAATCTAGCAGTACAGTCACCCCTGCAACTCACAAGACCCTCGAGGAAGCCTTCAAAGCTGTGAGTAATGCACATTTCAGTTTTCTCTTAACACCTATATTATATCGAAAGTCACATTTGAGTTTTGAAATTACCTGGTTGTTGATAAACTGGAAGTTGAAATTAAAAAATGTATGCAATCAAAGCTGGTTGTTCTTATTCTTCTTTCTTGCAGTTTAATAAAAATATTAGTTTGAAACTTCTGTATGTGCTTTTTTTTGCCCTGACAGCTTGTTTGTTGCAAACATTTTAGATTACAACTGATATATCATTCTTAATATTGGTGTAAGAACTTAGCTGATTGTTCTCAGTGAATGGAAAGACCAGATAAATGTACTGCAAATAGTTTTTATTAAACCTCTGAAGACCCTAAATATCTTCATGTGATGACAGAAACAACATTGCTTTATAACATCTTCCAGGAAATCTGTCACATGCTCAAGCACAGTCTCATCTTTTTATACTGGACACATTGTTTCTGTGTGGACAGCCCTAATATTTTTATTTTTTATCCTGTTTGCTCTCTTTAGTTGGATGTTGAGGATCTGAAACAGCAGTTGGCTCGCAGTCAGACCTTGTTCCCAGAAAACCCATCGGTGTGGGTCAAAGATCTGGCAGGATACCTCAACCTCAATCTGACCGCACCAGAGACCGAGCCCACGCTGAGCAGTTACGCCTTTGGTAGGTCAGAGTAGTTTTAATTCTGATCAGCCCTGAAGTATGCTGAACAATGCATGTGTATTTTCAGTATAGCCATTAAGGAGTTTAAATTGTTGAAAGAAATGGATGTGTTGCAGCAAACTGTCTAATATTCAAAGGTTTGTGGCACTTGTCAAACATCAGCACTTAGCTCAGATACAACTTTTCTGTCTTTTTCCCAGACTATCCATACTGCCTAATAGGCAAAGAGCTGAGGGGTGTAATCAAAGGCCTCATCGGCCGTTGCAGTGATTTTCTGCCAGATTTCTTCGACCACTGTATTTACACTATGCTCAGGGAGCTGGACAGACAGTCAGGTACTGCAAAGTTTACATGACGGTCTGGAAGTGGTTTGGACCTCAGCCATCACTGTTTTCACTCTACATTGTTTCTGCATTTCCAGTGCAGAGCTACAGACAGGTGACAACTTCAGAGGAAAAACCTAAATAAATGAACTTCACAGTCACCAGATGTCAACCCAGTTAAACACCTAACTGAAGGAACAAGAAAAACCAGAAGTGTCTCAGTGAGGTGCTGGGCCACCACATGACACCAGAACAGCTTCACCTTGACATTGACTCTCCAAGTCTCTGAACTCTACTGTAGGGATGAACACCATTCTTCCAGACGATGTTCCCTCATGTGGTGTTTTGACGATGGTGGTGGAGACGCTGTCTAACACGTCGCTCCAACATCTATAGCTGTTCAACTGGGTTGAGACCTGGTGACTGGGAACGCCACAGTGTATGATTCACATCATTTTCCTACCCATCAATCCATTCAGTGACCCCCCTCATGCCCTGTGGAATGGGGGGCACTGTCATCTGGGAAGAGACCAGTCATTTATTCAGGTTTTCCTTCCATGTCATCCTTCTGTAATATTTCACCTTGATTTGAGGTTCAGTAGCGGCAGAATTCAAGAACAGACGAAACACGAACCTTGATAAGCACCCAACATCTTTTCTTTCTGTTTCTAGTAGAACCACTGCATGGCTACAGAGTGTGCATTCAGGCAGTCCTACAGGACAAACCCAAAATAGCCACGCAAAACCTGCCAGAGGTGAGTGTGTGTGTGAGAGAGTGACCTTGAATCCTGCAGATAACTGGTAGATTGTTGCTTCACTGCCCTGCTCTGAATGTACTTGTTAAAATATTAAGTAACAGTAAAAATGTATACAGTTGAAGTAGTTTTCAACCTATAACCTGAGCATCAGACTTCAGTTCAGTAATGTACTCTTGGGGTTTGTCTTTTGCAGTAATATGTTGTAAAACCCTGACCTCCCTCATTCCTTCCTCCCTAGTATTTGGAGCTATTGCGGTCAGTTCAGAATCGCCCAGTCAAGTGTTTGACCATCATGTGGGCTCTGGGCCAAGCTGGATTTTACGACCTCAACCAGGGACTAAGAGGTAACATATAGTCACCCAAATAATTCACACACACAATTTCACACAAATACAAAGCCATATACTCCTTTAGATATGTAGACGTAGTATTCCGGTTTCCTCAGAGCTGTATTGCTCCAAGTCTCTCTCTCTCCTTTCCCCCACTTTCTCAACAAATGGTGTTGACAGTAATTCTGGGCTGGGGGTTAATGAAGCAACAGTCTGCCATCTGTGGTCTTAAACACAGGGTGACTTCTAAATCTTATGTGCTGCTCCGGGTCTTTGCCTGGTGTTTGTACGTGGGCATTGGAGGATGAATATTCTTGGAAGATGACATAACACCCTCCATCAGCAAAATAAGGTTATAGAGTACCATCAGACTCCACTAAGGCGAGGCGGCCTGAGGCAGCTTGCAAAGCTGTATATGCGAGATGTGCTCCATGTAATCAGAATAAAACAGCAGGATACATTCTCTGCACTATGAGGTCCCCATTGTTGTCATCAGGAAATGCAAAAAAGTGATCAGGTGTTTCCTGTTTTGAGCCCAAGGCTTTGATATGACTGGACTGTGAAATGATAAAGACTGGACCTGATGTCATAATATTTCTAGTGTGATACGCAGTAGGACAAAGGGATGTCTTAAATGGCAGCAGTGAATGTCACCAACAAGGTTACACAAGAGGGCCTTTTAACCATCTTGTATTTAACAGTGAAGCAGTATATGAGGAATAACTTGTTTTCCTTTGTCAAATCACATAAGAAAAGCCTCTGGAGCCCGTTCATCCTTCAGGCTGCACCAGTTTTTAATATGTTGGACAACAGTGTTTGTTTCACAATGTGAAATAGATAATTAAGCTTATGAACACACAAGCTGTGTTTTGCTGGCTGCAGTTGTTCTAGGCTTGGGAAGCTGAGAAGGCCAAATGTTGACATGTATTGTCAGAACTAAATGTTCTGAGTCATGTGAGGTGATTCCAGTGCTTTTCTCGTGTTTCAGTGTGGCTGGGTATTATGCTGCCTGTGCTGGGAATGAAGTCCTTGTCCGCATATGCCCTCGCTTATCTGGAGCGACTTCTCCTGTAAGTTTGTCTCAGAAATATTATTTTATTTTAGTTTGTTTAGGTAATGTAAAATAGAACAAAAACCTTTTGTTTGACTACACCTACCTACGCTATCCACCTGAAGTGTGACTATGAAAGATTTACTTTCCTTATCCACAGCTGGAAGAAATTTCTTCAAATTTGGCAAAAACAAACTGATTAGATTTGGTGGTCAAGTTCAAGGTCACTGTGACCTCACATCTGTCCCGTTCCTGTGATGTGTGACTGGTTGGCAGAGGTGTTTAATCACAGAGACATAGAGCCTATGATGTTTTAAATTAATTTGACTCTTTTGCAAGCAGTGACTGGATTCTTTAGGCCTTTAACACTGCATCAATATTTTGTTAAAGAATTTGCTTTTTTTTTAATGTTTGACTACATTTAAATGTACCTTAAATCTCCAAATGTTGTTGTTCTTCTTGTTCCAGACTTCATACAAACCTGACAAAGGGATTCGGCATCATGGGTCCTAAAGAGTTCTTTCCTTTACTGGATTTTGCTTTCATGCCCAAAAATGCTCTGTCATCAAGGTGAATGGAAATTCTGCTACACAGTCATGTAATGTTAAAATGACATTGCAGGTAGTAATATTTAAATTACATTTAGACTACATTATACATACAGATGTATCCAAGGTTTACTAAAATTACCAAGACACTCATTCCTCACATGCTAGGTCTTCAATTGCAACTTAAACTGAACAAGGGCAGGGCATTGTCCAAAACTAGTTGACAAAAAAAAAAAAATTACAATCAAATACTTGTGCCGTGTCCCATGAGTTTGTTCCTTATGAATTAAAAATTTGAGGTCGACTCTAACTGCACAACCTACTTTTTTTAGCATGCTTTTCAAATGTGAGTCTAATATGATTCCAAGATACTTAAAATCTGTTCTTGTGGGCTCGACTGCCACCAGTTGTTTAGTACGTTATTGAGTGTAAGTTACCAAGCTATAAGGTGCATGCTTCTTCCTGACCTTTAAGTCTGTGCAAGTTGGTGGAAACCACCTTTGCAGGTGTCAGTGACCCTTCAGGTTTGTCCCAGGCTTTAGTGGGTTTTCCTTTAAACCTCCCAGCAGCTGTATTTATCTGTGTTTGTGTTCAGTCTGCAGGAGCAACTCCGGCGTCTCTATCCTCGACTTAAAGTCCTCGCATTTGGAGCCAAACCTGAAAGCACATTACACACATACCTGCCATCATTTCTGTCTAGAGCCACACCACACTGCCCAGATGACATGAAAAGAGAGGTAAGACCCACACATACACACAAATTTGTGGTAGAACTTGTACAGATCCTTTTTACGCAACACCGCTGCTACAAAGGTTTGGATGTAGTTCAGCTCAGTATGCTGTTAATAGTTCTGAGAGTTGGCAGTAGGCAGTGTGTGAAGTAGAAGCGTTCAGAGCTGGTGTTGTCTTTTAATTGACATTCTCCCTCTGTTTCTCTCTTCTTCTGTTATTTGTCTTGCAGCTGCTCAGCAGCATGACGGAGTGTTTGTGTGTGGATGTACAGAGTCTAGGAGTGTGGAGGCAGCTCTATACCAAACACCTACCACAGTCCAGGTGAGTTCTACACACTTAACGTTTTCAAATTAAACATTATGGAATGAACTATTTGTGTACATGACAATAAATTTTTGACAGTGAACACGATGGATAAGGCTAATGATTCATTTTTCTCTTTTCTGATTTTAGTCTGCTGTTGAATCACTTATTCAAGTCCTGGAATGTCCTTCCACCAAAGGTATGACTCCTGGCAGTGGCACCTGATGGTTTTTAAACCAAACTCACCGCCCTGGAAATTGTGTGTTAGAGAAATCAGGCGTGTTTACTGAGACAGAGGAACACTGCTGTATTAATCAAGCCAAATTCAGTGTGACACAGCAGGATAAACAGTGTCTAATGGAAAAGTGTAAACTCTCCCTTGTGGTATCTTGGATCATACTATACTTGACTGTCATCTTCAGCTGCGGAAGAACCTTGAAGAAACAGTCCAGTCTTTCAGAGTGACCAATGAAGAGATGAGAGACAGCATCGAATCTCAGGACCTTCAGGAGTGCCACCAGCTGTGCCAGGTGAGACGGAGTCACTGTGAGTGCTGAATTCAGCCGCAAAGCATATGTGATCTCAACCTCTTCATGCCACACAGAGGTGTTTGATAGTTATTGGGAATGGAGTGTTTAATGCTTAATATCTTCTGCAGGGTTGTACTTCATTTTTTCACTTGGATTAAAAGGTTACACATATGTAATTTGCCCAGCTTGTCCAAACAACTGTATCCAACACTTAATAAAAAATAGTTTTGTATTTTGTCACTGTAAGGTTCTTTTGTTTTGGTCTCCAGAATCTGCAGGTGAAGATGCGTGGTCAGGGGTTCCCCTGGTCCAAACTGCTCATGGTTCTGCTTGTGTTTGCTGGCGGCTTCATTGTACACGACATCAGATCTCACGGCTCCTTCACAGGTCCGTGTCAGTACCATAGCTCATCACCATCACTAGTCTTTCTGTTTATTGCAGAGCTAGATCAGTTGTTTCTTTTGCTTTTGAGTTTTTGTAATGGTTGTTGTGTTTCAGATTCCACCACAGCCAGGTCTCTGCGCGGCTCAGGGGTCACAGCTGTATCTCAGCAGGCCTGGGGCAAAATAACAGTCTACTCAAAGCAGGGCTTCAGGTAATACATCATCCTTAACTCCTACTATATGTATACCACATGTTAGTAGCTTGGTCCTCTGGCAGACTCGCAGAATTCCCATCCACAGTGTGCCAGGTACTGTGTCTCTCTGGCTCTTTTCAGCCTGTGTCCCTGTTGATTTCTATACAGTTCTTAACTCAATCAGCCCAAAGCATAAGGATATTTTCCGTATGAAGCTGGTATCTGATTCACTTCCTGTTTACGCTGATGTGTACAATGCAGTTTGTTCACTGTCTGGCTTAATGGCTCGGTATCAGCTGAAATACTTGCCTAGAGTAATGTTTTGAATGCTTATAGTTGGTTTTAGGTTAGTGTTTACAGTAATATTGCTGCTTTATTACACTCAATGGCCACTTCATTATGAATAATAAAGAACCGAATACATTCAAAATAGTACACAGCTAGTAGTAAAATATCCCATAGTATTTTATTCAGACAAAAAAAAAAAAAGTTAGTCTACTAGATATACAGTAAGGGACACATTGCAGTAAATTGCTTTGGGATGGAAAATTAGAGCAACAAGTTATTTTGAAAACCAACTGGGTTTTGCATGTAGCTGTGTAAAACTCTTCTTTTGTTCTCTGAGAACTAAATAATTTAACTTCATGAACCTACTGACCAAAGGGCCCATGACACATCTGTGATCTGTTTTGTATGTTGAAAAACTGTTGATGCACATGTTCATTTTGCATTTTCTGTAGCTGGCTGGAGACAAACACTCCTTATTATTACTCTGAGTGTGCACGGGTTTTGGGGCCACTAATGGAACAAGGTTTAGAAAAGGCAAAAGCAGTGGCTGTGTATGTCTCAGACAACACTACACAGTTGGTCCTCTGGGTCAGAGAAAAGACACCACTGGTCATAGAATGGGTGAGTCTAAGTATAAATGGTGATGTTTACCTCATGCTGTTTGTATTTGCTTTTGAATTAAAGATGCTAAAAAAAAAAGTCATTTCATTGTGACTGACGTTTTCTTTCTGTGTGTCTTTGCCAAGGTCAACACCAGCACCCCAGACAGTGTGTTCCAGGTGTTGGCGTATATAAGGGAGCTCTTGCTCTTCTTCCATCAGAACTACATCCTGCCAGCACTGGTGTACATGTCTAACCTGCTACAGCGAGCATGGACCAACCTGGAGGACTCCTGCAAGTCAGTACTCTGAGGCTACCTTTCCAGTCGGCCTGAACATTTACGTAGTTTTTGATCTTTTAAATAATTTGCAGAAATGTCTGAAATCATGTTTTCACTTTATTATGGGCTATTGAGTTTAGAGTCATCCATTCGTTATATATTCGTAAAAACAAACATTTTAAAATTGTATCAAAGCAAAAACAGGCAAACAAACCTAATATAAATATAAGAATATATGTAGAATATCTCTACATATGGAAATGAAAACTATGAAAATATTTCAGAAACAGCAGTAATTAAATTAAACATTTTTGAGTACCTGCCTTGTGTTAAATTACATGTCAGTGATCAAATGCTGGTTAGACAACATACTTGGATATTTCTCCCTCATTCTTGAATACAACTGTCTTTGCATTGTTTGTCCCCCTTAAAAATGGCCTTTTTGAAAGTTATGTTACAACTTGTTACTAAACTTCCCCCTGGTTTGCTTGTAACCAGTTCACAGGTAATAGCCTTTTTAGTTGTGAAGGTAACCTCCAATTAAAAATGACAAACATGTTTGGTTTTATTCAAAGCTGCATTAAATGATTTTTTTTTTCTTTTTTTTTTTTTTTTTTTTACCAGTAGTTTTTAGGGTGAACTCTCAAACGTGCATTTCTTTGTTTTTGCAGTGGTAAGGTGACAGTGTCATGTCTGCAGGGCCACGCTTTGTCCTTCACCAACTCAACATGGCAGCTGCTGCAACACACAACCTCCGCCATCAAGACGTGGGCTCAGGAGCTGCTGACGCGAGCGTAATAGTATACAAATAGTAGCAACATAAGAAGAAGTATACACACACAGAGGCTGCCTCTCAGTGTGTCGACTCCTCTAGAATCGTTACTGGACACTGTGGGGTCAGACAAACAGACTCACTCAAAGGAACTCTTCTGTCTCTTGCTTTGGCTAAATTTTATCAATCACTTTTTTGCTGTATAGATTTTTTTTTTTTTTTCTTCCCCCCCCACCAGTCCTTTTGGACACAGAGGTTGTAGCACTCTCCCTCCTTGAGTTTTCTACAGCAAATTTCAGCTGTTGCTTTAAACAAATCCTGTAAATTGTAGAAAATGTAGGTTTGTAGATGATTTATAAACGGTTTTTATTTAAAGATATTAAAAAGTGTTATGTGATATTTTGGTGAAGGGCAAGGAAAAGACCAAAAAAAACATATTACAGACTTGTCCAAACCATTAAAGATACTGTCAGTTAAACTCTGAGTGCCGCTTCACTTTCCATATTTTGTCCAGTGGGCAGATCACAATTTAAAGCATTCAACAGCTGAGATATTGTGAGGAAGAGCTCCCACCTGCCAGTGGACTGACTCCTTCAGAACACTGGACAGCATGAATCGGAGCGGACACAAGGAGTCTCCAGTCAGTCTTAAAAGGTCCAGAAGGAGAAGAAATCTGTCTATCCTTGTTTTGTTTTTGCATTTTCATCTTCTATCCACTCTCTCTCATGCTTCAGAACTAAAATCAGCACTGAAGCCGTGTACTCCCACTTGAAGGGGCTGGGGGGGTGTGTGTGTGTGTGTGTGTGTGTGTGTGTGTGTGTGTGTGTGTGTGTGTGTGTGTGCGTGCGCGTGCAACAACATGTTTATGCTCATTGATGGGATCATGATTAACCCTATACCAGTGTCCTCCTGTACACACAAATATGACCAGCTGATTCGCTCACTTCTCCTTGTGAACAAGATGTTTGGATGGATATATGGATAATGAATAATGTCTTACTTTATAATGTAATGATTTATAATAAAGACTTCGACCCATTCAGTGTGTTTTTATTTGTATTTTTTAATCATTAAGAATAGTGGTTGAGGAGTCTACATGTTCTCCCTGTGCAGGATCTGGCTAGAGTGTGTGTGGTTGTCTGGAATTGGCTCACTCCAGCCCCTCCTTGACCCTATTCAGGACTGAGTGGTATAGATAATGGATGGATGGATAGTGGTTGAGAAACAGTCACCATAAGGGCCTCCTCTTGCTCCAAAGTGGAAATGTGAAGTCTGTCAGTGAGAGGTTCCAATATTGATATTGGACTTTGACTTTGGATTTTGGTGGTGACCCAGATTATCATCTGGATCCCGGAATTTTTTTTAAAGGATTCTCCATTAATCCTTTATTTACCTCAGCTTTGTATTTCCTACAGAGTATAATTTTGTGAATATCTGTCAATATGGTTCTTTTCCATAACACTGAATGTTTTAATAAAGAGTTGGTTAATGCTTTAAACTTCATCAGGGAAAATCTTTCTGTATACTATACAGAAGATAGCACAGCATGGCATAGCTTAGCTTAGGATGTTAGGTGACAAAAGACCAAACGAATTTGACCCAAAATATCCGGAGGTGAAGTGATGAAGTAACAGACTGCATCGCCTCAAGACACAGGTATGATATTACTTAGAATATGACCTTGGCTGCATTACAGTTCTTATTCGAAATGTGATCAATATGTGAGTAAGTAGATGGGGAATTAATATGTAACATTTTTAATTACATTACGCTGAAGTGAACGAAATGACTCGGACAAAAGATTTGTTCATTTTGCTGAACAAGATTCAAAGAACCGAATCAGTAAAATGATCCGAACTTCCCATCACTATAACATACTTGGCCAATAAAGGTGATTATTACCCTTATCCATATGTGCAATATGAGGTGTACCATCATGTATAACATCAGCTGTAATGCCTGGAGACTGAATAAACTGAATTTTATGGGTACTCCTGGGGTACCACCAGAAGCTCTGCACACTGCTAGCTCCATGGTTTTTTAAAAACATTAAGGTAAGAGTAACATATCAGTCTATAATCATCTTTACTGGCCAAGTATGTTACACACAAGGAACTTGTTTCCGGTACAGAACCGAGGCAGCTATCTAACCATACCCAAGGAAACTTTGACACATGGACTGCAGGCACCAAGATTCGAACCTTCAACCTTCCGGTCGAGAAACGACCGCTCTACCCACCGCACCCATACATTGTGCATGTTTGTTTCTCACAAAACCAAACAGTACCAGATTTTTTGAAGGGGTTTGGGGACTTTGTATACAGGTCAATGTTACATGTGGCCAAAGAAGCAGAATGACAGTGAGCAGCAGCCTAAACCTAAAGATGTTTATTGCAGTAAACCCAGCTTAATGTATTACTGCTACGACTTAACCAGAAGATGTTACATTTAAGTTAGTGCAACTTGAGTTATACAGTATACTGAATGTTATATTTGATCTTATAAAAGCAAAATTAACCTGCTGGATTATTGAAGGAACTTTTGTCACTTATCAGAAAAAGACACGAGTTTATAAAGCAAAACAATGTGCACTGTAATTGATGCTGAAGAGAAGAACCCTGAACAACAGTTTTTGACTCCAGGATCTGAAACACTGAGCTCATGCGGTTTTCTAATGACACACGTCGTCTGTCTCAGCAGATTTAATCTCTCATCTTCTTTCAGCCTTTGTACAGTAATGAAAATGAACTGCACACTGACTTACCTGCACATTTCTCCTCAAACATACATTGTGCTGTACAGTAATTACCAGGAGTATTATTACAAATGTTCACATCTATCTGAGAGATCACAGATGTGGCAGGAAACTGATCCAGAGCCTGTTAATGGCTGCAAGTCAGATGGAGAAAATACATGTACTGTTACATTAATTTTACCTATACTTTCTCTGGTTGGTAGTAGTCTTTCATAAACTTAAATCAATTTGCATGTGTCAGATACAACTGTTAAGAAGCTCCTTTATTTGTGACCGACGTAAAGTGCCTCGGACGTCATACAAATCAGCTGATTGGTTTGGTTTGTCATTTGAATCACTGATAGACGGTGTTCAGGGACAGGATACCCCTATTTAGTTGCATTCATTTGAATTTTTCTTTGCAGAGTAGGTCGGTTTGTTGCTGTTGTTGCCGTTAGTTGTTTTGAGAGTTAGTAGTGTTGTAGGAGGTTATAGCCGTCACTGGTAGGCTAGTGGTTAAGGCGCTGCGGCCCGGGGTTAAGTCAGGAAGGGCATCCGTTGTGCACACTTCCACCTATGATTATGAAAATATTAAAAAACAATGTTATACAATGCATGAACTTTAGCTGAATACTTGTTGTGGACACAGTCTCAGAGGGTTTGAGGAATGAATTCTTTTGCTTCTGTTAAACTGTTGCTGGTAAAGGAAAAAGAACAGGCATGCATTTGCCCTATCATAAAGATGCTGATGAATATGAACAACTTTGCACAGCCTGTCTTGTTTGTTTTATTTTGTTTAGTGTATTTTTTTATTTTGATAGTGGTAACAGTTTTGCCATAACTAACCTCAATGACTATATAACGAAGCACACCTGCTCTCAATGATTAGAGTAGTACTTAAGGAAAGCGTTGGTGTGTCCTCATGGCCAGATGATCTCTAGTAATCCTGCCGGTAATGTTGCTTTGACCTGCTTTTCTGTTATTGAGCTTGACCTTATGTTTTTGCATTGTATGCCCTCCGTTTGTGATTACTTTTGCACCAGCCTGTCTGGATGCTTGCCCTTCTTGTTTTGTTGCGAAAGGTCGACCATTTTTGTTTTTTCTCAGCACAATTTGGTGCTGTGACTGTGAACTGTGTCCTGTGTCAGTGGTAGAAGACCTGCTTTTATTGAACTAGCTCTGTGGCTCTGGATCTCTGCTTTCAGCTTTTGTCACAGCATCCCGCTGCCTGCTCTCCCGTCTGCTGTCGGCCTGATCCTCACCCTCCACTACGGGGGTCCTGCACACGGACCAGCGAACACCTGTGCCAGTTCCTGCCTCCCTGGAGCACTTCCCATGCCTGCGGCGCTCTCCTGCCAAGAGCCAGCACACTCAGCTGTTCAGGTCCTCATTTTAACTACTGGGACTAGCTCTTACCTTTTAGCCTACCGATTATTCTCTCTCATACTCTCATCCTCTGCTCTTATTCAGCGGGCTGCACCTCTCCTTCAACCCCAGGTGACATTGCTAGCAGTCCAGTCAACCCAGTGTGTTCCCAGCTGCCCCAAGATCGGCTGAAAAGACCAGCTCTGTCCACTTGTCATTTCCATAACTCATTAAAATACATTTATCTTGTCAAGCCTGAATCTGAGTCCAAACTAGTACAAATATACGGTTCACCATTTCTCAAAGCCTCCTAAAGCTGGTGCCTTGAATTTCTGGTTATTGTTTCATATATTGTCAAGTGAAATGAAGATTTCTTTTAGGTGAGAACTGTAAAGCAGCATTTGTGAAGGTTTCAGATCAAGCACAATTTATATCTAACAGTAAAAGCACAAATTCAAAGTCATTACCAGTAGAAATCCATTTTTGAATAAGCGGTAACTGGAAACAACAAGGGACCGACTTTTACTGTTTAAGATTTTTTTGCACAGATGGCAACTCATCCTGACACACCCCAAACAGCTGGCACATAAGTTGTCCTTCCTCCCCAGATAGCAAACACATGTGGGCCGAATCCGCCCCTTTCATCTTGTGACCTTTTGGAGATGACTTGTTATTTGCAGATTGAAAATTAAAACAATTGATCTTATTCTTAGTATTAATGTAATTATAGTAAGCTATCTATTTATTATAGTAGGCTATCAATGTAATGCTAATTTTTTAATTGTTTAATTTGTAACATACCATATAAAAACAGAACAAGAAAAAGGTCTAGTTAGATTGCACCTCACTGGCTGTTTCACTGTGCATGTGTGACGTCAATGCGCGCACACACAATTCGCGCGTGTGTGACGTCAATGCACACAGAAGATTCGAAAAGCATTTTTAGTTATCAAAGGAGCACGTGTTACAGCCGCACTTTCCAGAAAACTGGGTAAGTTTTATCTCATGATAACGTGAAAGCACGTGGTTGTATTTAAATATAATATGGTGTTGTATTTTGATGGGCTCAGTGCATTTTTGACGATTAAAAATCTTCAGCGTTAGAGCGAGCTAGTAGCCCTAACCCTGGCTAGCTAGTAGCTCTAACGCTAACTAGCTTGCAAGCTAATGTTAACTGAGTTTTTAAAGGCTGATATTTTTTTACGAAAAAGCAGCTTTGAAAGGTGGGGATAATGTTGGTTCTACCAGTTTAATTAGTGTTATATTATCATACCGATTATTTCAGGTTCAGCAAGCACAATGTTTTTGATGATACTAACAGAGGGGTCTCTCATACCTGAGCTATAGTTAGGCGGGAAATGGATTGTGGAATTGATATATAGTTTGTCCAGTCAGTACATGGGGCATTGTTTGGGTTGTTTTTTTTTAATTTGCCAAACAGAGCGGTTTTGATGGTACTAAGCTTTGTGTGTGCATACGTGCGCGGGTTCGTTTTACGCGGGAAGTGAATTGTGGAATGTTGACTGAAAGTTTAGCCTTTTTAATTGGTAACCGCTTCAGTGTGAAGCATTACATGTAGATGGACAGAATGTTAAATGGGCAAAACCTTGATGTGAAGGTGTGTACGAGATGTGTGTATGGCAGAGCAGTTTGTCTATGTGTACCTAATTAATATTTTGTCATAATGCCACTTTTTTCTTTTGTTAGGTCTCTTTGTGAGAAATGTTATGTAAGCATTGGAGCAGCAGATAGTTCAAAGTCTGTGTTAGATGAAGTGTGATATTTTGGACATTGTCAGGCTTCTAGGTTAGTTGAGATTGTCAGTGATTCGTCAGATGTAGTGATAAGGTTACAGAAAGCATTTTCCAACAGTTTAAATGTGCTAGTTAAACATATGTGAGATACAATTTTAAGCATTACATTGACTTTTGTGATAATGTAGCTTGCACACAGAGTCTGGCAACCGGGTGGGACGCATTGCAGTCAGCTGAAACATAAGTTACACTTTGCCTAGTCAACTACAGTTTGTGCCACAATCCCCAGTTGTCTCTCCATTTCACACTCTCTCTTAAGGGAGCGAGCTTCTTTGAGAGATGCAAGGAAGAATCAATGGGAAGGCTGCATTCCACCGAATGGTGTTAAAGGATGTTATAACAAGTAAGTTAATGTAGTTTGTATATGTGTGGGTGTTTGCTTTTTGACTATTGGAGAATTCAAGAAAATAGATTTTATAGTACATTTAATAAGAAATGTTTTATTTAAAGGTGCAGTAAGACAAAATAGACTGACTAGCACTGTAAGCGACATGGAGGTTGCGGGTGCCATAAAACCGTTGGTACTATTTCAGTGTCCCCGCTGCCATAAAACGGTTGGTACTATATACAGTCAGGGAAAATTTATTTGAACCCCAGCTGATTTTGAAAGTTTGCCCAGTAACCGCTTCTCGCTGTGTGTTTTGGCCAGGCTATTTCGCGGTCTGGCATTTGTCGATTTTCGCTCGTTGAGGGGCCGCCCCCTCTGAGCCTTTTGGCCAGGTAATCACGTGGCCTGGTCTTCGCCGCTTCTCGCTGCGCGTTTTGGCCAGGTCATTTCCTGGCATGGCCTTCGTCGCTGCGCGTTCAGGGGCCGACCCCTTTGAGCGTTTTGGCCAGGCCATTGCGCGGCCTGGCCTTCGCCGCTGCGCGTTGAGGGGCCTCCCCCTCTGAGCGTTTTGGCCAGGTGATCGCGTGGCCTGGCCTTTGCCACTACGTGTTGATGGGCCGCCCCCTTCTTCGCCGCTGCGCGTTGAGGGGCCTCCCCCGGTCTTCGCCGCTTCTCGCTGCGCGTTTTGGCCAGGTCATTTCCTGGCATGGCCTTCGTCGCTGCGCGTTCAGGGGCCGACCCCTTTGAGCGTTTTGGCCAGGCCATTGCGCGGCCTGGCCTTCGCCGCTGCGCGTTGAGGGGCCTCCCCCTCTGAGCGTTTTGGCCAGGTGATCGCGCGGCCTGGCCTTCACTGCTTCTCTCTGCGCGTTTTGGCCTGGCCTTCGTCGCTTTGGCCTGGCCTTCGGCCAGGTGATCGCGCGGCCTGGCCTTCGCTGCTTCTCGCTGTGCGTTTTGGCCACGCCATCATGCGGTCTGGCCTTCGCCGCTGCGCGTTGAGGGGCCGCTCCCTCTGAGCGTTTTGGCCAGGCCATTGCGCGGCCTGGCCTTCACTGCTTCTCTCTGCGCGTTTTGGCCTGGCCTTCGTGCGGCCTGGCCTTTGCCGCTGCGTGTTGAGTGGCCGCCCCCTCTTGGCCTTTTGGCCAGGTAATGGTGCGACCTGGTCTTCGCCGCTTCTCGCTGCGCGTTTTGGCCTGGTCTTCATTGCTTCTCGCGCGTTGCG
>NW_018127943.1:581887-582416 GCF_001952655.1 Monopterus albus | reverse complement strand
ACAGAGAAACCGGTCTATAATTTGTGAAGTTGTGCTTATCTCCAGATTTATACAATGGAATAACCTTTGCTATTTTCATATTGTTGGGGAACTGACCAAGTCGAAACGACATGTTAAAAACATGAGATAATGGTTTGCATACCCCCTCAATTACCCATTTAACCATTGTCATACTGATACCATCACTATCACTGGATGATTTATTACCACATTTGTTCACTATATCTATAATTTCCTTTTCAACAATTGGCTTTAGAAACATAAAACTCATGTTTCTTTCTAATAAATTATCATTTATATTGACGTCTGTACAGATGGTACTTGCTAAGCTAGGACCAACATTCACAAAAAACCTATTAAACTTCTCAACTACAGCCTCCAATCTGTTGACCGGTGTATCATTGTCCATAAAATATGGGGGGTAATTACTCCTGCTGGTACTGTTTCTAATCAACTTATTTAATATATTCCAAGTACCTTTCATATTATTTTTATTATCCTCTAATACTTTAGAGTAATATAGTTTCTT
>NW_018127943.1:578642-579857 GCF_001952655.1 Monopterus albus | reverse complement strand
GTGATAATGACTTTCAGAATCTCCAGTAGTGTTCAGTTCCAGCTCCAGTCCCTCAAAATCTATTAACTTCTGTAACAATCCACTTGCCTCATTCCCTACATTGGTCATACTTGTTGTTGATAGTTTCCACGCTCATCTGCCGTCTCAGATATCGATATATCTGCGTGACTCTTCAGACATGAGAGGGTCCAGGTGATCGCGCGGCCTGGCCTTCGCTGCTTCACTCTGCGCGTTTTGGCCAGGCCATCGCGCGGCCTGGCCTTTACTGCTTCTCTCTGCGCATTTTGGCCTGGCCTTCATCGCTTCTCGCGTGTTGAGGGGCTGCCCCCTCTGAGCGTTTTGGCCAGGCCATCGCACGGCCTGGTCTTCGCCGCTGCACGTTGAGGGGCTACTCCCTCTGAGCGTTTTGGCCAGGCCATCGCGTGGCCTGGCCTATGTTGCTTCTTGCGCGATGAGGGGCCGCCCCCTCTGAGCGTTTTGTCAATTCTTGCTGGCCTTCGTTGCTTCTCTATGCACGTTGAGGGGCTGCCCCCTCTGAGCGTTTTGGCCAGGCCATCGTGTGGCCTGACCTTTGTCGCTTCTCGCTGTGCGTTGAGGGGCTGCCCCCTCTAAGCATTTTTTCCAGGTGAACGCGCGGCCTGGCCTTCGCTGCTTCTCGCTGCGCGTTGAGGGGCCGCCCCCTCTGTGCATTTTGGCCAGGCCATCGCGCGGCCTGGCCTTCACCACTTCTCGCTGCGCGTTTTGGCCTGGTCTTCGTTGCTTCTCGCGCATTGAGGGGCCTCCCCCTCTGAGCGTTTTGGCCAGGTGATCGTGCGGCCTGGCCCTCGCCGCTGCGTGTTGAGTGGCCGCCCCCTCTGAGCCTTTTGGCCAGGCCATTGCGTGGCCTGGTCTTCGTTGCTTCTCGCGCGTTGAGGGGCCGCCCCCTTTGAGCGTTTTGGCCAAGCCATCGCGTGGCCTGGCCTTCGTCGCTTCTCGCGCGATGAGGGGCTGCCCCCTTTGAGCATTTTGGACAGGCCATTGCGCAGCCTGGCCTTCGCTGCTGCAAGTTGAGGGGCCGCCCCCTCTGAGCGTTTTGGCCAGGTAATCGCGTGGCCTGGCCTTCGCTGCTTCTCGCTGAGCGTTTTGGACAGGCCATTGCCTAGCCTGACCTTCGCCGCTGCGCGTTCAGGGGCCGCCCCCTCTGAGCGCTTTGGCCAGGCAATTGCGCAGCCCGGC
>NW_018127943.1:562836-577784 GCF_001952655.1 Monopterus albus | reverse complement strand
TGGCTGCTGCGCGTTGACGGGCCGCCCCCTCTGAGCGCTTTGGCCAGGTCATCGCGCGGCCTGGCCTTTGCTGCTTCTCTCTATGCGTTTTGGCCTGTTCTTCGTCGCTTCTCGCGCGTTGAGGGGCCGCCCCAAATTGTATTTTTTGTGTGTTTGTCAGGAAAAGTAAACTGCTCCTAACATTCAGTACTATCCTATGTTGACTAAGAATAATGGTACAGATACATCGCTTGGTTCCGTTTTCTTAGATATAAACTGCATTTGACAACGTGTGATAACCTGCATTGCTCGACTTGCCAAAGCAGCTGACAACTGAATTCTTCCATTTATTTTTGTACTTTGGCCTGGCCTTCATCGCTTCTCGCGCATTGAGGGGCTGCCCCCTCTGAGCGCTTTGGCCAGGTGATCGAGCGGCCTGGCCTTCGCTGCTTCTCTCTGCGCGTTTTGGCCAGGCCATCGCACGGCTTGGCCTTCGCCGCTGCGCGTTGAGAGGCTGCTCCCTCTGCGCGCAATGGCCTGGTCTTCGCCGCTGCGCGTTGAGGGGCTGCTCCCTCTGAGCGTTTTGGCCAGGCCATCGCGCGGCCTGGTCTTCGCTGCTGCGCGTTGACGGGCCGCCCCCTCTGAGCGCTTTGGCCAGGTCATCGCGCGGCCTGGCCTTTGCTGCTTCTCTCTATGCGTTTTGGCCTGTTCTTCGTCGCTTCTCGCGCGTTGAGGGGCCGCCCCAAATTGTATTTTTTGTGTGTTTGTCAGGAAAAGTAAACTGCTCCTAACATTCAGTACTATCCTATGTTGACTAAGAATAATGGTACAGATACATCGCTTGGTTCCGTTTTCTTAGATATAAACTGCATTTGACAACGTGTGATAACCTGCATTGCTCGACTTGCCAAAGCAGCTGACAACTGAATTCTTCCATTTATTTTTGTACAGCATTTATTTGAAACCCCTCTTTATTCATACTAAATATTAGTGGTTTTAGATTTTATTTAAAAAATAAATGGTCGGAATACGCCAAACTGAGGTTTGTGAATCACACCTGAGTTGCACTAGAGAATTGTAGAAAATCACAGTAAACATTTCATGTGTTGCGTTTTGTATGTAGGCAGCATGCAGATGGGATACTTATCTAGCGGTAGCCGTCCAGTGCTCTTTTGCTTTGCTTGAGCCTGTCAGTTGTCAGGCTAATTGTGAATCCTGCTCAAACTAGGAGAAACCTCTTAGAGTTGACTTGTAACTTATTCCCAGTTGGATGCGTAGTCTTGAAGATGAAAGAACCCCTCTAATTTTATATGCCCCGTTAATGTAAGTTTATGTTCAATATTAATCGTGCAGCTCAATAAAAACGCCAGACCGGTTTGGACCTCACCGGGTCTTTACCAGCACAGAAACCTAACAAATTGTTTGCACCTGTATATTTCCAACCTGATGAAGACCCGGTGAGGTCCAAACCGGTCAACATCTTTTTTACTGAGATGCCCTGTTACAGGTAAGAGTGCTGCCTTCAAAATGTAGCTTAAATAGTAGTGCAAAGGCATTAGCAGCGAAATATACCTAAATTATCAAAAGTAAAAGTAGTCACTGTGCAGAATAATAATAGAATGCATTTCACGTTGATGTACAGTTGCAATCAGAAATATTCAACCCCCTCACCTCAAACGACATTAGTGATGTTGATGAAAGATAATGACAAGTGACAAAAAAACCTCATTAAACAGCAAAAAATATTTGACACATATTTGAGTTACTTTAACAACAGAAGTTGACAACTTTGAAGATTAAATGAAAAAGTAACGTTTAACGCATGTGCGGTATTATTCAACCCCCAGCTTCAGTACTTTGTTAGAAGTTATAAAAGATAAAGGATGCTCCACAAATGTTTTCAGTGAGTGCTGATAAGCTTCTTACACCTCTCGATCAGAATCTTTGCCCATTCTTCACGTGCAAAAGCCTCTAGCTTAGTGATGTTTGATGGCTTCTGTGCTGCAACTGCCTTCTTCGTATCCCACCAAAGATTTTCAATTGGATTTAAATCTGGTGGCTGAGAAGGCCACTCCAGGACGTTCTAGGATCTTTTTCTTAACCAAGCTTTGGTTGACTTGGAGGTGTGCTTAGGATCATTGTCTTGCTGGAAAGTCCATTGATCACCAAAGTTTAATTAGTCAGCAGACGGCATCACGTTCCTCTTTAAAATGGCCTAGTATTCTAAGAATCCATGATGCCAGGTACACAATCAAGTTTGCCAGTTCCTGCCGCAGAAAAACAGCCCCATCTCCATGCTTGACCATGGGGATGGTATTCTTCTGGTCATAAGCCTGGCCTTTTGCACACATAGAAAACTGCTAGATGCTTTGTTCTGGTGTAAATTGGCCATTCCTCACCCAGCTGTAAATACCTGGGACAAACTGTCTCATCTCAAGTTGAGCAGTTTCACACAGTCCTTTAATCTTTACATAGAAAAGCTTCTACTTTAGTGCAAATCCCTAATCTTAACAGTAAATCCAGGCAATGGTTGAGTATCCAGAACATCTTTATTTGGTCAAGGTGCTGGGCTTTGTGGACATCAGTTTTACAGTAGGGCCACATTAGGGGTTCTTTTGGAACATCCTCACGTGAGGTAACAATGACCCTGTGATATGAGGTCAGCAGTGGGAGAGGCCTCCACATACATAAACTCACACACTCTGTGAAATCTACAACCACCTTTACAGCATGCAATGGTTCTAAATGTTGTGAGCAAACCTAAGTATTTGCTTGCTGATCAGCTACACAGAATGCTTCTTTAATTTCACTCACAAACTGTGTGTAAACATATTTATATTGTTATCAATTTAATGATCTACAGGAGTGAACTGACCCCCTTGTGGTTAACAGCCAATTTGGATCTGTACAGTGACAAATCTGGAAACACACAGTACCTTTCAGCACTGAAACAACAGAACTATTCATCAAGGTAAGTACACAAAAAAACAACTTACATCACTTGCATGAGAAGACACAGATATGGCCAGAGAGGCACAGAATAAATAGAATGACTGGTGAAATCAGTGACTTTTGGCCTGTAGACGCCTGTTACTCAAACAGCAGGTCTTCATCCGTCTCCTCTGCCAGCATGTTAGCAGGTTCTGCAATGGGACCCAGCTTAGCGAGCCGGGCCGCAATCTCCAGTTCTGTCTTTTCCCTGTGCTGCTTCTTCTTCTCTTGGATCTTCTTCAGTCTGGAACAGTAGGAAGTGTAAGTATTACAAATAAAACATTTAGGTGGCTTTTTGGGATAATGTATATTAAGAGAGGTGGGCATGTGATAAGTATGTGGCCTATCAGATTACTTTTAAAATGGTATAAATCAATATGACACTTTCAGTCAAATCTAAAATACTGAAGTTTATCTGACTGTGTTTACCTGTAGAATTCCTCTCGTTCTCGTTCGTCCAGTTCTGTGATGATGTAGGTGAGGGTGCGATCAATCCGGGGAATGATCACTGCAAAGGGGGGTAAAAATGATTTGAGCTACAGTAATAATTCCTCTAAAATGTTTTGAGAAAAGACTACAAATGTATATTAAGTGTGAATTTACCATGCTCAATAGCATTCACACGGCGGTTGGTAATCTTTATGGCTTCATCTAGAGTGACAAAAGATGTCTGCAGAAAGGAGGAGGACAATAAGTATCAGAAGTCCTCAACCTTACTGAATATACAGAGAAATTCTGGAATTTTCTATTAACATTTTATTAAATATGCATTCAACTTCCAGTGATACATCAAATATTCAAAAATAAGTCCAGTATTCAAATGTTTTTCTAAGGTATCATGCAAAATGATTGTTACTATATATCATTATTATTAATGCGTTTCCATGTGAGCACCATTTTAATATTCAATTTTTATTGTATTTCTTAAGATGATCATAGGTTTTGTATTTAAAATTTGAAGCTGCAAAATAACTAGCATATACAGTATATGTAGTAGAAAGCACAATTTTTTGCTCTGAAATTAATTTGAGTATTAAAGCATAAAGTAGCATTAAATTTAAATACTCAATTATAAATATCTTGAAATTCTAGCTAAGTATTTGTACTTATGTTATCACCAAAGAGAAGTAACAAAGCTAGGCTGAATTGTCTTATTTCTAACAGCACCCTCTACCTGTAAGGAGGCTAACTCCACGAGCAGCTCCACAGCTCGAGCGTAGTTCCTCTTTAACCTGGAAAGCTGCTCTCCTCCTCTGGCCAGACCAGTCAGCTCGTAACCTGAGAGACACGGCAAGGGTGAGAACTCCCACTCACTCAGCAGTCATAAAAACACGTTTTGTTCAAATGGGATGTGAAGTCATAGCAAATCAACAAGTGAGGAAGGACTTACTGTCCCCGCCTTCTTGGTAGTGCTCAAAAACTGGTAGAGTAACACCTGGAATAAAGTCAAAATACACATGAGAACATATCCTGAAACTAGACAATAATTAGGAGAATCAGATGATGACAACTTTGATGCTAACCTGCCACATTGTCTTTCTTAGCCCGGACCTTAACTTGGGCTTTGTTGACATTCTGGATTACGGTTGTGCTGTAGATAGAAATACAATTTATAGTTACAAATGGAGCTGTACTACATATAATCCCACATATCATCATCTTTCTCTGATTCTTACCTGAAGTCTCCAGCTGCAAATTTGGCTTCAGCCAAAGAGAAGGCTGCCTCTCTCATCACCTCTCCCATCTTGGTCTTGGTCTAAAGGACAGGGATAAAACAAAGTCCACATATAGGAAACAATTCTGACTTACACTCAGCTGTCAGTTTATTAGTGTGAAATGTAAGGCATCGGTTATTTTCAACTCACTTCAATTATTTTGCGAAGGATTAGACGGAATCGCATCGAAAGGGCATCGGATTTCTTCTTGAGCAGGCTGCGGCCGGTCTGTGCCCCTTTCAGTCGAGCCTTCATGATGGTCTGAGCCCTGCAAAATCACGTTAAACAATTATTGATTATGCTGTATCTGAATCTGCCAATTTATATTTCAAGTATACCAGATTCACATTCTTTCACCTTTTGTTTCCAGCTCTCCTATTAACTGTTCCCACTGTAACCCACTAACAGGCAGCAATATACAATACGTATGAGTATGACTAAGCTATGTTCATATGCCCACCTCAATTCTATTTGCAAAGAGGGAGCAGAACTTCATCAGTCATGACAAAAACTCTTAGCCCCATACAGGTACAACTATATACCTAACCCTTCTTAAAATGTCTTTCTTTGCAGAGGTTTCAAAAAGGATCCCATGATTGTGTCAAAGTGGTAAAATGACTTGACCCTGCAGACACAGGAAACACAAGAAACTCCTCTGATCAGTAGATACTCGGGTTACCCAATGTAAAAGTCAAGACTTTAACTGTCTGGAGGTCAGTACGTTTCAAACTCCTCACACTGACAGCTGACACTTTGATGATGCTAGAAACATCACATGACAAAAGGAGGACTCTTCCTCTTTTAAACAGCAACCTGACATTGAGACACACTAAGATTAGGTTTAGATCACACAGCATAACGTGACTGATATCCTTTCATGGGTGATACCTGCAGATGTGAGCAGGAAATCATACATCTGAGAGACTAAAAACAATAAGTCAATAAAATAGCATTATATTTATTGGCAAATAAGCTATAAGTACGATAGCAATCACTGTAGCTAGCAAAACAGATGCTTACATTCTGGAGGGGAATATGTCGATCCTGTCTTTTCCAGACATCTTGTGTTTTGATCGATAACTACTATCTTTTGCTTACTTCCGTTTCCTATTATTGATACTAAAACGCTAGCTTTAATTCTAGTGCGTAAGCCTATTACTATGACAGAGAAATCGGTTATTTTCGTGCAGGATTAGCCGCATAAATGGAGCCGATTGTCGTGCTCTTGACCGACTCTCCGTGGTGATCAGCTGGCCCTTGGTCATGTGATCGAACCGAAGTCGTTCTGCACATGCGCATGTCAAAAGGCTCCGATCTTTTCCGGGTCGAAAAATTAGCACACCCTTGAGCTAGCGGGCCTGAAGTCTTCGTCGACAACTCCCAAAAGAAAATATAATCGAATAGGTGAACAGGACCAGCACATAACATTCCTGTGTATCGTTCTGTAACCATATGACACAGGTATGTGTTTGATGATAAAGGATATGTTTCATGAGCAATGGGGAATAGACGGAGCTGCTAACGTTAGCTAACTGCATGTGCTGCATGTGAGTCGTGAACCGGGTTATTAGCTAAGAAGCTAGCGGGTTTTAAACAACGGTTTTCCTCCTTAAATGCAAGTCTCGTTTATTAGTAAGTTATTAGATGTGATAATTCTCACCGGATACAGTTCCTCTTATTATTCCACATATGTAAGGGAGTTTTTATTCATGTTACCTTTCGCTCTTAAATTAAACAGCAAGGGGCTTTACGTTTGTCTCCATTGCATCATCCCATTCACAGCTAAAAATGTGAAATGTAAACTGCTAGTGTCTACGTTACCAGTTTATCTTTTCATCCTCCTTTTGTGATTTTAGGAAGGCTCAACGCAACCATTTGACCCCAGAATTAACAACGTGCCATTCAAATGGTTTTTGTACCGTTCAGTTAATATCTGAGGAGTGTTTCTAGTATTTTATCTACTGTATGACTATGGAGGGAGGCTCAGTAGTGTCTTTTGTTTAACATGTTACATTTAAATGAGTTATATTTTGTTAACAAGCTCAAGAGCTATGACAATGCACTCGGTTGTTGAGACCCCTTCAGTGAGGCAAAGATTATGGATTTAGTGTCAAGTTGTGAGCAGTTCAATCAATTAGTAGTTTTGTTTTTTTATTCCTAGATTTTTACACCCCAGCGTTGTAAAATGATGAAGTATTTCACAAGAAAGAAGCAAAGATTGGAGAATAGCCAGGAGAAATGTCAGAATTTTTTTTTTCTATAGTCATGTTGAACCACTCACTTGTGTCTGGATCATTGAGGGTTCTGACCTCCAGATTGTGAACTACTGCTTGAGATATTTTCATAATCAAATTCACAAACTAAAATTGTTTGGCACAGTTATGTTGAAGATGCAGAAAAGAACATAATTTGAAATCTACTAATTTAGTGTTGTACTGCAATAAAGGTGTGAGACTGAGGTGTGAGAGAGATTTTAAAATCCATCGAGGGCCAGGAGATCCTGAATTTTTGTCCACTGGATCCCACAATTGCCATAATGTAGCATGATTGGATTTTATTTTTAGACTCTTCCTGTTTGGTACATGAGTGTTCTTCACACTTAATACTTAGTTTCCAATTGTAGCACTTAACTGACTGCATAACGTAACATTTGTGGTCTTCAAGCATGAGTGAGATAACCTTGAATAAGTCACTATGACGTCAGGGTGATTTTCTCAGATGTAAGAAAGCTCCTTCCACAGAAAAAAGACATGCAGACTGATCATGGTGGTGTTCGACATTTAAGGAGTATTTTTGCCAACACTGCAGATACACAACCACCACCCCCCACCCCCCTTATTGCTTCTATCCCCACAGCGATGCCGGGGCTCAGCTGTCGATTTTACCAGCACCGGTTCCCAGAGGTGGAGGATGTGGTGATGGTGAACGTGAGGTCCATCGCAGAGATGGGTGCCTACGTCAGCCTTTTGGAATACAACAACATTGAGGGCATGATCCTCCTGAGCGAGCTGTCACGTCGACGTATCCGCTCCATCAACAAGCTCATCCGCATAGGCCGCAACGAGTGTGTGGTCGTCATCCGAGTAGACAAAGAAAAAGGTAGGTGCACTGACTGGTACAGAGTTTTTTTGGGGGGGGGGTTGTCAAAGTGGCTGGTGGAACAGAAAGTTGCATTTGACATCATTATAAGTCACTTAATATTTATTACCCTCATCAACAGGTTGTTGATTTGAGAAACAAGTGAATGGTTTGCTCTAAATTGTCAGTAATGACAACCACTTATCACAAATTTCCAGAGGACAAACCGATGTCGTGAAATTGCTGGTATGAGAGGAGATAAGATAACAATGCTTATTTAGTCACACAAGCTGAAAAAATATGCCTGCATTCAACTGGCGAAAAGCAACCAAGTTATCACACTTTAATCATGAGGTGTTCTGTCGATGTTCGATCAATTAACTATTTAGGTTGGAATTTTTAATTTCCTGTTGCTTAATTGCTCAGTTAATAATATTTGCATTAATAATTCACCAAACTAATGGAGCATCCCTTTATCAGCCATCTCCAGAGTTCTTGGACTACTTGATATTCAGACTCTGACCAGGGTTGGGAGGTTAAAATTACTGTTAAAAATTACTTGTTAAAAATTTATTCAGTATTTTAATCCAATTATCGTAATACAACTTAATCTCCTGGTACTTTGGGATAATGTTAATACCAAATATGCAAATTAAGATGTGAGAATTAAATATCAGTAAGATGGCTTTTGCTTAAATGTATTCCCTCTGTAACTTTAATGGAATAGTTACTATCCACTGATACCGTTCTTCCCCAAACCTGCCTGTGACAATATTGTAAAAACAGCAGATCTTTCTCTAAACGGTGTCACTGCATTGCTTTGCTATTTTCTCTCCAGGATACATTGATTTATCAAAAAGAAGAGTTTCACCAGAGGAGGCCATCAAGTGTGAAGATAAATTCACCAAATCTAAAACCGTAAGTCAATTTGTTACTGTGTTCATAGACATTATTTATAAAACATGATCATAAACTTGAAATTATAAAGGTGATTTCAAGATTCATGATTTTCTTTGCCATTTATGCATAAACACACAGTCTAGGCATATAGGAATTTTTGTGCAGGGCTCTCCTGGAGTCAAGTATAGAGTTTAAAGCCAAAAGAACAAACACCTAGTCTAAATATAACATCATCCAAGAATACAAAAAACAAGAATGCCTGCCCAAGAATACAAAATAGTTGATAAAATTGTGGATACAGGAGTAAGATAGGTAAAATGGGGAGTTTCAGATACTACACATGGTATTGCACATAGTGTAATTGTATGTGGTATTCTACTTGGTAGGGTCATCAGAATTTGCTTTATTGGCCAGGTGTGTCAGATACACAAGGAATTTGACTCTGGTGCTATGTGTATGTACATGTCCCCATGCAAGGGGCAAGTAAACAGTAAACCAGCATAAGGCTGTGTAATATAACAAAATAAGCAGTATTAACAAGCAAACAGTGCAAACAATGCAGAATAAGCAGTATAAACAGGCAGTAAACAAGGCTGACAGACAAAGGAATGCTCATTGAAATGAGATAAATAGGAATAAAAACAGAGTACTTAAAAATAGACACCTGTACGGATCCATATAATCTGTACAGTGTATATTTACAGGTATTGCACTGAGGGTTATTGTCCAATCATAATGTTGTGGGATAAGTGTTCATCAATGTGACAGCCTGGGGGAAGAAACTGTCCCTGTGCCTGGTTGTCTTGGTGCACAGTGACCTGTAACGCCATCCAGAGGGGAGGAGTTCAAACAGGTTGTGTCCGGGGTGTAAGGGGTCAGCAGTGATCCTCTCCACCCTCCTTTTGGCCCGTGAGGTGTACAGGTCCTCCATGGAGGGCAGGCTCACACCAGCGACCTTTTCTGCAGTCCTCACTGTCCGCTGAAGTCTGTACTTGTCCTGTTTGGTTGCTGAGCCAAACCAGACAGTGCTGGAAGTGCAGCGAACAGACTCGATGATTCCTCTGTAGAACTGTATCGGCAGCTCCCGGGGCAGGTCAAACTTCCGGAGCTGACACAGGAAGTACATCCTCTGCTGTGCCTTCTTGTGCCTTGAGGGGTTATTGCACAGGTTTTTCACATTTTGTATTTGCCCTCAGTCTTGCTGCAGCAGGGGAAAAGCAGTTGTAAAATCTTGTTCTGTGTGTGATGATACTGTCTGCTCTGCTGTGCCTGAGGTTGTGGGTGCAGTTTCTGTGTCTGGGCAGAGTGAAATATAATAATATATGTGAATTCACTGTGCACTTGTATGCAACCTTATTAGCAGCTTCCTCGTAACATTGCGCCAACAACATGTGGCGGAGGGGAATATGCCACCGCCCTGTGGGGGGAAATAATAACCTCTACCCTAGGGAAGACTGAGTGAGTTACAGGATCTTTGAAGAGCCTTCCTCTCTGCCTGTGTGGTGTTACCATACCAGACTGTGATCCCAGTGGTGAGGACACTCTCTACCAGTCCTCTGTAAGCCTGGGTGAGGGGGTGACAGTTCAGACCAGCTTTTCTGAGCTGCCTGATTAAGTTTAGCCGCTGCTGGGCTTTCTTCATTGTGGCAGCTGTGTTCCGTGTCCAGCTCCGCTCAGGTCAGGTGTCACCTGCAGGCCCAGGAACTTGTGGCTGTCAGCCCTCTCCTCCTCAGGCCCTTTGAGGGTCAGAGGCAGCAGAGGGGAGGGGTTCTTCCTGAAGTATTATTATTATTATTATTTCTTTTGTCTTGTTTATGTTGAGGATGATGTCATTCTCCTCGCCATAAACAATGCCGTTCACCAAGCTTCTGTAACCTGACTCGTCCCCTCTCTTTAATGAGGCCCAGGATGCTGGTGTCATCAGCATATTTAATCATCATGGTGTTGTCATGGTTGGAGGCACAGTCGTGAGTGTACAGGGTGAAGTTTGGGGCTGACACAGCAGCCTTGCGGTGAGCCTGTGCAGATTGTGAGCTCAGCAGACACCCGCCCTCCCATTCTGACCACCTGTGGTGATTTCCTTTAAGCCAAATATATTGTTAAAACGAGACAGGACCAGGTGCATGACCACTTTTCCTTGACAAGGAAATCTCTTAATTATCAACAACTTAACCTCTCTTTGGATTTCCTTTATTTGTAAACTTTTTTTGGTTTTGAATTTGAAGACTCAGTATTTTCTGTTTACAGGTGTACAGCATCCTGCGACATGTGGCAGAGGTGCTGGATTACAGTAAGGACGAGCAGTTAGAGAGCTTGTACCAGCGCACTGCCTGGGTCTTTGATGAGAAATACAAGCGGCCAGGATACGGAGCTTATGATGTCTTCAAACAGGCAGTATCGTAAGTTCTTGCAAGCAGTTTTCACACCCTTATTCTGTATTTACTTCATGGAAGTACAAAGATTAAAATCACAATTTGATACTGTCAAAATTCTTTTCCAAACAGATCAACAAAGTCACTGGAACGGTAATAGCAGTATTCTTTACTTGCAGCAACGAGACAAGTCCATCATGAGCATACAGAGTTGTCTGAATGAGCTTAGTCTAACAATCACAATATATAGGAGTTAGTTAATCAAGTTGTAAAGTAGGCTTAAGTAGCAAAACAGAAGTTGAAGAGGGTTGCCCTGTTAACCCCTTAGACACTAAACAAGCTATTGCACCTGTTTGTCTTCGCAGTATATGGCAGGCTTCCTCTAAGTCTGGAACGCCATTTGGTTGAACATATAACACAGAGTAATAAAACAGATAAAAGCATGTCCTTCAGTTCACACAAGCAGTGTCTCACAGGTCTCTGTTCTGAAAGTTTAAAATCCATTGAATAACATATAGTGATATATATTGATTAAACGTTTAAAACATATTGAATAATGTAATCCTCCTGACAGATACTGGTGGTGGCTTTAAACTTAATGTATTTACAAAGTGAGTGTTAACTTCTTTGTCAAATATAATAGAGCATATCCTCCATCTTCCAGAGATCCAGCCATTCTGGACGGTCTGGACTTAACAGAGGAAGAGAGGGCTGTGCTGATCGATAATATCAACAGGCGACTCACGCCACAGGCTGTCAAAATCAGAGCAGGTAAAAGGCCACTGCCCAGTTTTTATTACAGCATCTAAGTTGATCTTAGGATATGAAGTAACAAGTATCCTTTTTCCTGCTCTACCTGCAGACATTGAAGTGGCATGTTACGGGTATGAGGGCATTGATGCAGTGAAAGAGGCTCTGAGGGCTGGGCTCAGCTGCTCCACAGAGGCAATGCCCATCAAGGTAATATTCATCCCTCCCTTTGTGCCAGGTGATGATTCCCTGTCTTCAGTCATCACCTGAAAACGTTTTAACCATGGCACTGTGTTTTGACTACATGCAATTCCCACTTTGAAGTGTGACCTGACTACATATGCTGTCATCTCATTTGGGTAAGAGCTGCTACTGTACATGTGTATCTGTTGCTGTCATGTGGTCAACAGATCAACCTGATTGCTCCCCCTCGCTACGTGATGACGACGACCACTTTGGAGCGCACAGAGGGCCTCTCTGTGCTCAACCAGGCCATGGCTGCCATCAAGGAGAAGATTGAGGAGAAGAGAGGTGTCTTCAACATCCAGATGGAAGTAAGTAGCTTCACCTTTTTTGTTCTGTGTGCATCTCTTGAGTTTTCAAAAGTTCTAGTAAGGCTAAGGTATGGAAGTGCACTGCATTCACCAAAATAAAAATAAATCTTGTAATTATGATTTAGCATCTCATAATTACAGTCAGATGACAATTATCTTTTTCTTGTAATTGAGATAATGCTGCAGAACATGCCTGAAAATTATCAGGTTTTAATTCTTTATTATCCAAGTAATTCAGTGATAGTTATCAGTACATCCCATGGTGCATAGCAGAAGTGAAATGCTGCATACTTGGTGTTCCAAAATGTAAACAAATATAGCCTACAAACACGCCTCAAATTTGCTGCCTATAGTGTAACTCACTATAAACATAACAGGCGTTGGAAAGCTTCAGAACCTGCTTATGTTTTTAAGATTGCTTCAGCATTAATGCACTTCTGTAACAATGTCCAGCAGAGCAAAAATTAACTCTTTATAGGTAATTCGGCATACTTGGTGTTCCAAAATGTAAACCAATATGGGCTAAAGGTTGCCCCCAAACTGCAGCCCACACTTTCTCTCAGTATCTCTGGTAAAAGTATGATCTGTGCACGATTGAACTTTTTAATGTGACAAGATCCTGATGTTTGTATCTCGGAATTATGAGAACACCACAAACTTTAATAGTCATCACTCGTGCAAACAGATAAACTTTGACAAGAAACAGGAAGTTGCCATGGATACAGCATGTTACAATGTAGGCGCCATTTTGCTATGTAGGGTTGGATGTGCTGTCAGGACTACATAATTACCAAAGAAATCTCAAAAACCCAATGTTTCTCAGGTTGTGAAGTTTTCCAACTCCTGGCTTGTTTTTAAGTCTATATTTGTTTACATTTTGGAACACACAAGTACACCACATTAGCTGTTAACAGTTCGCTTCTGCTATGTGCTATTAAATGTACTGTATAGTACATATGTAGTGTTAAATGCCTACAATATATCATCACAAGATCCGGTTTTCATAATCATGATAGTAAGTCAATTATGAGAGAAAGAATGAGATCCCAATCTCATACGGTATGCACAATAAACTGTCCCCTTCAGCCCAAGGTGGTGACCGACACAGATGAGACAGAACTTGCCCGGCAGCTGGAGAGGTTAGAGCGGGAAAACGCTGAGGTAGATGGAGACGATGATGCCGAGGAGATGGAGGCAAAAACGGAGGACTAGAAATCTATCCTTGGAGGAATGCTGGTGGGGAAAAAAAAACAAAAGGAGAAAATGTGGACAGACCTGGCTACAGTCACTCATTCCAACAGATGTTAACTTTCACATTGCTAATATTACCAGGAGTTAATAGCTCATTGGCAAATGTCCCAGTTTGTTCAATAGCAGGGTTTGTCTCAGAGGATGGTAATACAAAATGCCATCTTCTCATCCTGACATGGAAACAAGGAAAGCTATATTTCAAATGACTCTAAAACAAGCAGTGGCCTTTACTTACCTTTCGCTTAAGATCCCAGTGTCTTCAGTGTCCATGGCGCTTCATGTGTGGCTGGTCACTGGATGTGACTGATAAAGGGGAAAGGCATAGGCTCGTCTCTTCTACACTAGGCAGTGGTGAGTTTTTTTTTGTTTTGTTTTGTTTTGTGCCGTTCCTCTTCCAGGTTAAGGGGGTTTTTACTGGCAAAACCTGCTCTTGTTTAGCTCACATAGCATCAATAAAGTTCTGGAAGTTTTGATCTCAATGCGTCTTTGTCAGCTGCTACAAATCGACTAGTAGTTACATTGCTAGTTGTTTGAGAACAATACATTTTCACCCTGGTTGCAATTTAATAAACAGTGAGGAAGTCCAAATTCTAATTCACAAACTGTTATAAAAATCAATTTTATTTAAATGTTCACCACTACAAAAACAAATGGAGAGACTCTTCACAATTTCAAAAACATTTCATTCATTTTCCTACAGTGGTTATGGTGTGTGTGTGTGTGCGCATTTACAGCTGTAGGGATGTCATCACATGAGAACGTGTGGGTTTCGACAGACATGGTCTGAGGGCATGAAGGTGCCAACGAGTTTATCAGGAATGTGATAAGAAACATGTAAAGGAAGGGAAAGTTTTTTGGCCACTAAAAAAAAAAAAAAAAAAATTAAAATCAATTTTTTTTTTTTTTTTACAGTGGCGCTAAACCTCTTTTGTAAACATGCTTACTGAAGAGAAATAAACAAGTTGATTCTAAAATTAATAAAAATCCTTGTTGTAGATGTGCAAACTCTGACCAAGTTCATTTAAACCCTTATTCAACTGCAAGCCAGATTTCACACCTTAATTAAAGAACAGTTTGAAAGTCTGGTAAACTGCTTGTAACATTCCTGCAGACAGACTCTTCCTATAGAATGGATACTGGCATGTATACAAATTAAAGTGTAGGAGCAAGAGACCCTAACAGGCAACAACAATGGTCCTGGGTGTCAGCAGCTTCTTTTACAATTATTATTATTATTATCAAACAATGGTGTATTGTATATGCACATACAAAAGAACACAGCAAGCACCTGCGAATAGAAATGGTGGAGAATGTAGCCTGAGTATGTTGAGGGGAAAAAAGAACGACCTGAACCTGTG
>NW_018127943.1:558626-562823 GCF_001952655.1 Monopterus albus | reverse complement strand
TGGTATGGACAAGTTTTGTTTGGGGTGACATAATAGCGCTACACTATTATACAGTATTTGGAGTCTGAGGGGGGGAAATGATCTACATTCAGAGGTTGTTTTGCTTACTTCACCAGTCCAATCTTCTTGGCCTCTGTTTCATAAATGAGTAACCTCCACATCTTCACAATGAAGACTTCAGCTTCTTCGTCAAGGACCTGCAGCAGGGGTTAAAGGAAATAATGAGTTACAGATGAAGTAGCTAAAGGAGATAAATACTGGCCCTTTCTACTGTGATAAGGGCCTTAATAATCCACAACACTTTAAGACAACGGGTCCTCGAGCAGACTTCCAGAGTGTCTGTCTGGGGCGCAGACATCACCAGAAGATTACTCCTAATAGACCTTTTCACAGCAGACATTTTGAGTTGTTACAGTAGAGAGAAAAAAAAAAGCACAGGTGTGATAACATTAATAATGGCTGATTTGCATTGTGTCCCCATAAACAATGCCACTCAGCAAGCATGCACAATACCATAATCCTGGAAATAGCAGACATATATGGATTGCAGCCATCCTGAGTGTATCCATTACAGCTGTGCTGTCCTCCTACTACGACGTCAAAATGTCTGCTGTGATAAAGGGCTAGTTATAGCAATATGAATGGGACAATGAAGATAAGCAACAAGACCCCCATGGCTTAGGGGACCTTGCAGCTCCATCTCATCTATTGACTTGTCACTACTTTGCTACTGGTCTAATGATGAAGTGAGGTTTGATACTGCATTTCACAAAACACAGAATATGCAGAGTCCTAATCATTTGTCTGTTATAATCTGCAGTTACATCAAAGGTTGATTTGAATTCTGTCAATTTATAATTATTTCTATACTTTGTTGGTTACCTTTTGATCATTTGATTATTACACAAATCAAATAGACTATCTCAAAGTAAGAAATGTCTGCATGTCCCTAATATTAACACACAAATATAAAAGCATTCAACAGTGTGAGGGGTTACCCATTGTGTTACTCACCATAGCAACATCATCCAAGATACTCTGTGGCATACTGTGAGCCATCACCTGAGAACAAAGGCAAGTCCATCAGTGTCATTTCAATTTCCCTCCAAGTGTATATACCGAGTCAAATGTACAGACGTTGGAACGATACCTTTGAGCAGACGAAGTCCACCAACGTTGGCTCTTCTTCGCCAATGTATTCAATGATCTTTTTATTGATCCAGGGCCGAACCCGTCGTTCCATTAACGTCTAATTAATGAGATAAAAGTACACATTTTGTTTTTTAAGTGGTATCAACATCTGCTACCATTTCAGTCACTACCATCAAATCAAGACCAGCAAGAAATATCATAAAGGGAGAAGTGAATAAATCATTCTTCTGTTTTCTTGTACAATCAATATAGAGTAAAGCATCAGAGGTCAGGAAGACTAAGTTTGTGCTCTTTTATGAAACCAGGACATCATATAGCTACTACTCAAGGCTAGTACTGTAAATGATAATGCTCCTAGTTAAACTGACAGGTTCATTCAAATGCAACACATTTTTCTTTCCCTCCTCACCGTGTCAACCATAGACCAATCCAGCGGGTAAGAGAACAGCTCAGGCTTTGCTGTGGGAATCTTTTCAATCAGGCTCTTGATGTGTTTGCGTTTCTCTTCAGCGTTGGCTCCTTTTATGCTGGACAGTCCGGCACCATCCACCCCGAGACTCTTGTCATCGTCATAATCCAGGGGCACCAGTTTCCTTTTACGAGGCTGTTCGTCAGCCTCCTCGTCATCAAACTTATTGAAGACGCTGTCTACGGGAAGCTTCTTCCTTTTACCCGAGTTGGGCTGACTGGGGCTCCCTGTGGGCCCTGGAGAAGACAAGGAGTTTTAAAATGCAATTGTTTTTTACAGTTTTAGTTCACTCTGCAAGTACTTGTACACATTTTTTTTTAGACTCACCCAGTTTGAGGCTGAGGCCGATCTTCGGCCGGTGCTCTTCCTGTGGCAGGGCTTCTGGGGGTGAGTTCTCATGGGGGATGATGATGCCACAAGGAGACTCGTCCCCAGGTGTGTTAGGGGACACATTGCCACTGGCCGATGATACTGAGGGCGCTGCCGTGATGGGCCGCATTGTGGGCTTCAAGCATGGTTTTGCACCAGCATTATCTTCATCGTTGTCATAATCATCCTCCTCACCTTCCTCCACCTCGTCGTCCGAGTGGGCGACACGTGGGCAGGCCTCTGCTCTGTCCTGTTCCCCCTGGTGGTCCCGGTGGTCTCGGTGGTCTCGTGAACTCCTGTGGCGCTCCCGTTCCTCCTCAGGCTCTGGCTCTTGGATGATAGGTGGCTGCCTCAGACGCTCCTCCTCTTCCTCCTCCATCTGGACCAACAGGAAGCAGATAGGCAGAAAATAAACACCAATCACTCTGGTTTACAGAAAAGGTCAATAAGACAATGGAAACTGGACAACCCTGATATTCAGAGAAACACTGATAATACAGTGACCTTCACAAAGACAACATGCTCACCCATACAGATATTCAGGCAAATACACACATACACATTCTTATAGACAAGCATACCCTGCGCAGCTCTGCGTCTGGATCTGGATGTCCCTCGTCTAACAGCCTCTGTCTGATCTCCTCCAGCTCCTCCTTCTCTCTCTTCCTGTCACGCTCGTCCGCTTCCATCTCCTTCTCTCTGTCTCTAAGGCGCTTCTGCAGCGCACTGCCCCTAGGGGTCACAACAGAAATAACAGCATTTAGAACAATGGCCATAGCCGCAGTACTGCATCTGCTGCAAGTCAGATCTGGGTCACAGAGCATCTGCTGTGACTGTTTACATTTTTAGGTGCCACATGGTTCAAATCTGTCACACAGAACAACAAAAATGGTTTACTCACAGCATTTTATTTCATAACACTGAACACGCCTGCCTAATTCAGGCTATTTAACAGCTGCATGAGATGCAGTTCCATTTACAGAGGCACATGTATGATTATTTTTGAGTGGCACTCTATTTGGCCTAACGCAAGACAGAACTTGAGCCTTACTTTTATAATGTTGCTCACCTGTAATATTTGGGGTCATCTCTGTCATCATCATAGTCTTCAAGGAACTCTTTCAGCCGTTTGCCCTCTTTCACCTTAAGACACACAGAGACATGCTTAATGATGCATGTTTCAATTTTTTTTTTACTCTTAATAATAACAGTGTTGTTTAATGGAAAAAAATAGAACAGCCCATAAATTGTACCCACCAAGAACAATCTGATTCAAACTGAAACTTCAAACAGATTCTGCAGTAGAATGAATACTGATTAATGAACTTTGCTAGATTTAGGCTAGAGATAAAACTCTCAATGTTCTGGCTTGTTATGAGGGGAATGTGCACACCAGTTGTTCAAGTGAGTAAAAGTGGTCATTTGACATTCTCTCACCATTTCTCTTCGGCGCTCATCTTCCCTCTCAGCCTCCTTGGTGTAATCCCGTCCCTTCTTTCTCTCCCTGAGCTCCCAGTTTTTTAGCCGCTGTAGAAAATGTTAGATAAGACACAAATAAAAATATCCAATGACAGCAAGCTAAGAGAAATATGTACACGAGATGTTATTTTTACTAAATACTAACACACAAAAATATATCTGAAGATTTCAAGGTTATAATCTCTCATTGTATTTCCTTTATACTGTTACCTCCCACTCTTTATTTATGAACCCAAGAATTATCCTCAATATTCAACATGTAGTAGCTGTAATCCCACCAATTAGTGTCTTTCTCAAAGATACTAATTACTAAAACTGAACCTGTGACTGTGCAATCGCAGCAGTCTCCATGCGGCTCCTACCTCCTGATAGGCGGCTTCCTTGTCTCGAAGTTTCCTCTCTAGCTTCCTACGTTCATACGCATCTTCTTCATCCTCTTGGTCTCGCTTCTTTTCTCTGTCTCGGTCTCGGCTCACCTCCCTGCAAAAAGAATTTATATAAGAATTATTTTCATTGACTCTTTTCAGCAATATACAATATCTGGTAATTATAAGTCTTACAAACAACACAATATAAAGCCTTTCTTTTTTGTCTTTACCTGGATCGGCTGCGGTCTGCACTCCTTTCACGGCTTCTGTCCTTGTCCCAGTCTCTGTCTCGCTCTCTTTCTCTGGGTCTGCGGTCGCGGTCTTTGTCCCTGTCTCTCTCCCGTTCTCGCTCTCTTTCCC
>NW_018127943.1:552591-558603 GCF_001952655.1 Monopterus albus | reverse complement strand
GTTCTCTCTCTCATTCCTTCTCCCTCTCGCGGTCCCGCCGCTCTCTTTCCCGCTCTCGCTCTTTTTCCCGTTCCTTCCGTTCCCGTTCAAACTCTAGCCGTTCCTTCTCCCTCTTGTCCTTCTCCTCTTCCAGTTTCTGCAGAGCAAAACACAGACAGGTTCAGTTCAATGCCACATATGATGTGCTGAGTCTTTGCAGTCACTTTGCTACTGTGCTCAGTTCAAGTGGTTTCCAGACTGACAATTTCATGTGGTAATAATATGCCCTACACTAATCAGTACAAAACTGGTAAGAGAAGCTGAAATCCTAACTGGGAAAACCTAGAACAATGAAACAGCTCTCCTTCACAGAGAGACAACTTCATCATTCATCTAAAGCGATCTGGTGTACTTTGGTGCTTCAAGTATAAATTACTGTTTAGCGAGAATGTATCTGGAAACCACTTTAATGGTCAAAAAAAATTCTGTAGAACATGTTCAGCTTGAGGCAATTATGAGAAAAAGGCGCTGCAAAAGACAATGCTTTTTCTCTCCTTAAGAGTCCTCCTCTCAGAACAAGGAAAACAAAGACAGAAAACAGGCGTCAGTCTTTTGTTGAACTAGTTGTTTGTGACTTACAGGTGTTGAACTATGGATTCAGCCCTTCGCTGCCCCTACAAGCCTTTTAAGTTAGGCCTGGGAGGAAAGCAATTCACACGGTATACAAGGGAAAAACGTTATGGGATTCCGTCTTGCTTAAGCATCATCATCATCATTATTATCAAAAACAAGAACCTTTACTTCAGTGTCATTCGGTAAAGTGCTAAAACAAAAAATTAACATAATGAACATCATTTAAATTTCTGCACAGATAAATGAAATTGTAGAAGCATTCTTACCTTTGCAGAAGTCTTCAGCAGTTGTTCATGACTCATTACTCAGACACACACACACAACCACAACTCTGCCTTTATGAGATTACACACAAGGCTTTGTGTGCATTTTGTAATATTTACAGTTGAAATGACAGAACAGGAAGTCCTGAGCTTAATGAAATAAAACATTGTGCTCAATGTCAGTGGTATTTAAATGCTGTTATACTTAAGAAATTTACAGTAAGTGAAACAGTGGAATTAATTCAGTGGTAATTTTATGTAACCCAAAGTTTAACAGTGATATGCATCCACAGGCCATCAGCTGGTCTTCAGCAAGAATCTCTATAATCCAAAAGCCTTGGGTGTAATGCAACTCAAGAAAATGAAACTTATGAAATGACAAAGATGTTGGGTGATGTTAGCGGCAATAATTTTACAACTTAGGTAACTTAAGGTACAAGTATTAATACTTAGTACTCATGTGTCTTCATTCTAGTATAAATCTGTTCTGCTGATTTAATGTCAGGTGTAACGTTCTGTATCTGTTTTGGTTTCATTTACTTACCTCAGTAAAGTATCTTCCAGGACTTCTCAAACAAATACTTGCCCGACTGCACTGTTCTAAGCAAAAGGTTATTTTAATATGATTTTTGCTATTAGAACTAGTTCTAGAAAGTAGGACAGTCCCTAACACAATGCAGATTTAATCCATCACTGTCTGAAGCACATTTTTGTTTTTTCTAAAGCAGCTGTTTTAGCAGAATCATTTTTACAACACTGTCAAATCTTGTAATAGTGCTGATTTGCAGTTTTCCTGCTTTTGGTTACATCTTCAACCTGGTTGCAAGTTTTAGCTAAATTCTAGCCATATTTATACGACGTTAAAAAGCCTGAACGAAGTTTCATCCTGTACACTTTTTTAAACAGATGCATGAAATCACTGATCTACCTTGCAGAAAAGAAAACAATGAGGCAGAGATTAAGACACTGATGGAAGAGAGAGATGGAAGGCAAATCACGCAACACACACACACACAAGCAGCACGTACCTTATCAGTCTTCAGATCAGCATGCTGCTGTGGAGAGGGCGTCCCCCCCTCACACTAGCATAATAAAGGCAACGGCCAAAATGAGCGCAGTGGTTATTGACAAGAGTCCTTGTGCTTCAACATTTACACCATTAACACACCATAATTTACAGAGGGCTCACACAGGTTCACTGACTTTTCAGCTTTTTGGGGAACCACCAATGCTGTCATAAATTCAAGATCACAAATGAAGGATGTTCCTCTGTTGTGTCAAACAGTTGGCTGAATAAAGAGCATTGTACGCCCAGGCCAACACACACAAAAGTAGAGTGCAGTTGCCCCTATACAAGCCCTCAAGAGGGGGACGCCCAGTATATGTATATAGTAAATGAAGGATGATACTTACATCCTATCCTCGCAACTTTTTCCAAAGCTCTGAGATTCATCTTGCTTTAGTCACCATATGATCACTATCATAATGGTGGGGTTTAATGAATAGATTAGCTTTTAAGTAAATTTACATCGTCGCCATGCATGAATGAAGAATGAATCTATAATGGTTACACCTAATTAGATTCACTATGGTGGTCACAGGCCTGAGAAAGGTGACAAAAATACTAGCTGTCTGCCTGCTTGTGGTGTTTGAACACTGAATATGAAACATTTCATGTAATACGGGGCGAATAAAGATGTTTATTGGTGTAAATTTTATAAAACTGCCAATTTGAACCGCAGTATTAGTGAGTACTACTGAGATCAAGAAAAGCTTGGTAAATGTGTCAACTAAATGTGTAAGCTTTAGGAGTGAACTATGTGAGCAGCTGCTGTCCAAAACCTGTAATGTTAACTACAAGATCAAAGAAGCCACTTTACCTTGTGAGTGTCACGAAATTTACTAATCTCTCTGGAAATCAGGTCTCTCTTGTCCTCCTCCATGTCAATTGTGTTAATGTCATCCTATGAAAAAAGGAAGAAAAAGTCAGTTCTTCAGTTGAAATTAAAATGTTCACTTTAACATTTAAGTTGAAAGAGAACTGTGGTATAATTAAGAAAAAATAATAAAGGTTAGTATACCTCCTCTTTTTTCTCCTTTTTTCTTTTTCGTCGCTGAGAGTCCTCGTCCTGTGAAGGGGCAGTGAGTTCGGCAGCATATTCCCGCATCAACCCGTCGATAGCACCTTTGATTATCTGATCCTTCTTCTTGGTCTCCTCGTCTAGAACCTCTTCTTCCTCTTCGCCTCCATCCTCCATCTTTTTATTCTGTCAGGAAAAAAAAGAAGTCATCGATTTATCATCTAATTTAGTCACTGCAATATAATACTTATTTCAAACAAATCTGAACTATGGCCAATGATTCAAAAGTCTGCATAATCATTCCATAACCGTGTGGCTTAAGGTACACACAATACTGTAGCTTTACAAAGAAATGACCACTAATTCATACCCCATTTGCAGTCTTCTTCTTGGCCTTCCAATCATCTAGCTGAGCTTTTGTCTTGGCATCCACCTTCACCAGCAGGTTTTTGTCTCCAATCTGCAGGTCATGAAGCAGCCGCAGCGCTCGCAGTGTGGACTCTGGCTCCTTGTACTCACAAAAACCAAAGGCTGCAACAGATATTGACATGGAGATGTGAAAGCAGGTTGTAAGGTTTGATAGTTAAAAAAAATAGAGTCACTTTTGGCTGGTTTCATGTAATTTCAATAATTTTTCTAATGAACTGAGAGCTGACCAGCCAAGTTATCCATTTATGATAGTGTTTCCTGACCTGTGTGCATTATGTATTACCTTGAAGTTTGCCAGAGGCTCCTTGGACTCTCTTCCAGCTCAGAACTATTCCGCATTTCTATGACATGGGCACAAAATGAAAAAAGTTAATAACTCAAGTAGAAGTGTTTTCCCTAATTGTCACAGCAAATGATTCACAGTTTGGTAATCACATTCCGCCACAACAGTATATGCAAAGAGGATGCTTTTGTTGTCTGATTAGCGCTGGTGATAAGATCTGTTGTATAACTGAATGTCACTTTCGGGTTTTTCCCGTTAAGAGTGTTGACACTTGGCACGTTTTATGCCAGATGCCCTTCCTGACGCAACCCCGATTTGAACCCGGGGCTAAACACTAGTCTATCAGGGACCTTATCTGTTGTACAACTATATCCATTAAAAACTAACCAAACAACTTGAAAATGCCAAATCAGGTGCCATGTCCAAAAGACATTCTTTCTGGGGTGCATAATCATTCCATAACCGTGTGGCTTAAGGTACACACAATATAGTAGCTTTGCAAATCCTCCTGCCTCTTACCGCTAACAGCTGTCTGATCAGCATGTCCGAAGCTTTCTCTGATATGTTCCCCACAAACACTGTGGTGGTGGGGCCACTGCTTTCATCGTCTTTGGCTGGCACAGCAGCAAGATCCTTCTTAGGTACTGCAGGCTTACTGACCACTGCCACAGAAGGCAGCATCACAGCAGGGGTAGGTGTCATGATGCCCATGTGAACTGGGATCATTGGAGCTCCTGTAACCATTAAAGAAAGTACATCAACGACTTTGGTATTAAATACTCTGACTAAAGCATTTCGCTAATATCTGCTGATTAGAATATTTTCTGACACTTTTGGTTTGTCATTAATGTATAAACAGGAAAGTAAGAGGCCGTCATACACATTTATGGTAGGATAGGTAGGTTGTTACCTGAGGGGAAGCCAGCATACTGAGGGGGGATCCCAGGAGGGGGCAAGAGCGGCCGGTTTAAATGAGGGGGGAAGGACATTGTGGGTGTAAATCGGACCGACCTGATGAAAGAAAAGTGACACACATGAGCAATCTATTTACACCCGGTGTACGAAATTTACACTGAGTATTCCAATCGATGTAACTTAAAAAAATAAAAATACTGTTCAAAAATGCATGCATAGCTTAATATGTTAAAGGGATAACCAATAAAACTCTACTATGGCGCGTCGTTCCTTAAATATAACATTAATAAGATTTATTTGAGACTTTTGTTGTAGGAAACGCTAACGTTACTCGAAGTTAGCTTAGCCTAGCAGGATAATATCATTAAGCCTCACACTCTCACAAGTGTTATTAATCTAATTCATTTTATCATGTTAGTTTTTTAAGAAGTAGCAGCTCGGCTAACTAAAGCTAACATAAAGCACGCTACCATACCTGGTGTTCGGAACAGCTAGCGGATGCTAACGTTACCTAACAAGCAAAACTGACTTTAGTGAGCTAAATATAGGTTCAGAATAAATGTCTAAACTATCCAAATATACGTACCCCGAATCAGGTGGCGTCTAGATAGATTTAAAAACACCTTTCAGGAAATTATTAACTATGAAAATATCTGCAATATTCCGTATACTGGCCTAGCACGCTTGCTAATCAGTCATGGGCCTTCAAAAACATTGACGCCAGCGCTTTACGTACCAGAATACAAGTGCGCTTGTTTTGCATATTAGGAGGTGACCGTTGGGCGGAGCTCGGCTATAATAGTTATTTATCACTATTTCTAACAATACCAGCTCCGGTATAAATACGAACCTTATTGTGATATTATTATGTGTTATTATATGCGACGTTAGTGTGCTATTAATATTAATAGTATGAGTTCCTCTAAAATTTCTAACGATCATAAACTTTCGCTTTACTATTGATTTGATTTATTCTTTCAAGCATGTAAAGACAGTTGATATGTCAACACACATAATTTTACACATATCCAACAAATGCTAATCCAATATCAATTTGCTTATACCTAGTACATGCTTGAATGGAGTAGGAAGAAGTCAGACTTATCCAGTCCTACCCCATGACATCATCTTACCATCATTGGTTTGCAAGCAGTATCTCTACATAAATAATTCTCTTCTACACCACACAAGTAATATACTAAAAAAATTATAACAGAGTGTTAACATTCTTACATAATTACATTCTTAAATAATTATCTTCTACACCACACAAGTAATATACTAAAGAATTATTACAAAGTGTTAACATTCATACACCACACCCACAATGTTCCATCTAATCAATCATTAAGCCTGTTCTTGAATATATCTTGATTGACACATACCTTTATATTTATGTTTAAACTCATCAATTCTAGTACTATTTTTT
>NW_018127943.1:537788-549994 GCF_001952655.1 Monopterus albus | reverse complement strand
TGCTGGTCATGGGTCCTGGATTCTGGTTCCGAGGTCGGGTCACTAGTCAGTCATACCGCAGGAACGCGATGTTTCCCCTGTCCCTGGCCTCCCTTAACTTCGGCATCAACTCCCTTCTTCTCTTCCTCACAGACTCGGTGTAATCTTCATTTATATAAATATTAGATCCTTTAAGCTTCTTTGCTTGTTGCAGTATGTGTGCCTTATCTTTCTCTTTCATCAACTTTACCATCACCGCCCTCGGCCCCCGCTCAGAAGGTTTCCCGACTCTGTGAGCTCGCTCCATCTCAATTTCTTGATGAATTTGCAGTTTCTCCTTTAATATTTCCTTCACCTTACACTCCGCATCCGTCCAGCTTTCTCCAGCTGACTCCTTGATTCCCTCAAAAGATCAGGTTTTTTCGCTTGGACTGTACTTCCAAATGCTCCATTTTATCCGTTATGGCTATTAGACTCTCACAAGTTTTGTAGACATCATCCCTTTTTTCCTTGGTTTGTATTTTCTGTTCACCCATGGCTGCTTTAATCACATCCACATCTTGCTGGGTAAACTGCAAACTCGTTTTTATCTCCCGTATTTCTCTGGTCATGTCGTCGAGTCTCTTGTTATTTGTCTCCATAAGTAGTTGCACAAAACCTTTGAAGTTGTCTTGTTGTTGGCTCAACTGTGCGGTGTACATCTGCTTCTTCTGACTCAACATCTCTGTTACTTGCGCCGCTGAAATATAATCCTCTTCTGCTTCAACATCCTCGTTCGCTTCTGATTTATTAGCTCTTTTCCCTCTTGGAGGCATTTTAATAGTTGTAGAATTTCAACCAGAGGTATCAGAAACAACTAAACAACCGCCAAACAATTAAATTCGAAGTTTGCAAATAAAATGTTCAATTGAAGCAAATATTATTTAATTCGTTAATGTAACTAAGCAGTCACGTCAGTGCATCTGTCCTATAAAAGTAACTAAAAATAATTTCAAATATCAGTGGATCTCCTGGTTTAATAATTGTTTCTTGAGGTCATTAGCTGCGATTATTTTTGTTTTGAGCAATCTGCTGATTATCTTCTCATATAATTGTTAGGTATTTTTAGTCAGATAGATATTGGATAGATACTTTATGTATTAGAAATGTTTAGTGGAGATAGGATGTCTAGTTAGACTGTTAAATGCTTAGTCATGCTTATGAGTTTCTACAGGGTACATCTGGTCAAGGATAATGAGAAAGAAAAGTTGATGACTGTCAGCAGACAGGGTGTTTAATATTATTATTATGATGTGTATAACTGTAGCCTTAGCCATAATACGTTCTTATGTTTAATGTCATGACATGTCACTAGAGGTCAGGTCAAAAAGGAGCATTAAATTTGCACATTTGACTAACTGGAACCTACAAATGTTTTTAGCTACACACCACTTAATCAACAGACACACACACATTGATTTACTTCATGTTTTGACTACTGCTATGGCCAGCAGCAAAGTTGGCACCAGAGACGTCTCATTTTGACGTTCCTGTGTAGAATGGGGCTAGCCCAACCGAAGAGATAAATGTATAGGCCTGGTTTTGGTTTTGGTCTTTCATCTTTCATCTGCCTGCGTGTAGTTTGGAGGTGCAAGATACCTGAGCGTGTAATGTTAATTTTTACCTGTGTTCATGGAATAAATCAGCACTGTCTTGTAGTTACTTGGACTGCCCAGTCTCTCAGAGTCAGTATGGTAAAAAGTACCGGGTACAACATAATCTATTATTGTTTTGTCCAGCCAACGGTCCAAAACCCAAACATGTTCAGTTTACTGTGATATACAACAAAAAGGAGCATTAAATTTGCACATTTGACTAACTGGAACCTACAAATGTTTTGCATTTTTCCTAAAAAAAAAAAAAAAAAAAAAAAAAAAAAAAAAAAAAAAAAAAAAAAGAAATAGTTAATCGGCAAATATTTTGATTGCCTTTATTTGTAAAAATGTTTCAAAAGGTAAACAATTTTGCCAGATTTTCCTAGTCTTACATAATAGCTTATTGTATACGGGCGAAAGGCGAATGTTAAATGTTTGTATATGGCTGGTAAATTCCATAAGCCTAATGTGTGTGAAAGACATTTTTATTTCGATATACGAATACTCATATCAACAGTGCAGGTAGCGCTCAGCGCTATAATACATTTATTTTATATCTTTATATCTACAGAACGTTTCAGTTAATGGTTACCATGGCATTACTGTCCACAGCTGGACCGGGAAGGCTGCGGCTGACAAGCCCGTGACGTCACTTTAGACTTTTTTTTTTCATGGAAAGTGCTAGAAGAAACGAAGCACACCCTTCTGGTTTTTCAAATATTCCTCCATCAGATCAAAAAGATCCAAGTTGTTTGTCAATTTCTCATAACATAAAGGATGCACCTGTAATTTTGACTGATTATATAGTTGATGGAGATATTTCTGTCACGACGTGTATGGCTTTAGTTATGAGTCCTTCAACCAAAATTCGGTCTCTGTAGTAATCTTTTTGGCATAAACCGACACTAGGTGGTAGTAGTGGTACGCTGAGCAGAGGGGACTGGCTTTGCTAAATAGATTGCAGTATTTTGTGAGGTACCAGCTTGGTTGGCTTTTACCTAATGGTTCTTGTATACTGAGGTGCTCACGAATGATTAGTTCCACGTATAGCATGCATAAAATATATTTTGATTTGATTTCCTATTTAGAACGAATGCACATAACCTTGGGATAAAGAAAATAATTCATATCTTAAACTGAAGTGCTGCAGTCTTATACAATTGCCTGATTACACGAATAATAGTCTGGTCTATTCACTATCTCGTCTTACGTTCGTGTCAACACTCGCTCTAGTTTTAAGTCAGTATACTGTAGCTCTATTAAAATAATATTGCTATTTTACTGACTGTGTTCGACCCGCAAACTAGATTTAATAGTGGTCGTTAGTTACGTGGTGCACCGCGGATGGATACGGCCGCACAATGCACCACATGTGTATAAAGATTCCGGTCTATTAAAAGGAAGTCCCTTTCCATTATTCTGCGCCAGAGAGCAGAAGGGACAACTTGGTGGTTGCATTTTATTCAAGAACAGTCAACAAAATAAACAAGGTATGTATAGCACTGTTTCGCTTGCCCGTAACATGATGTGAACCGTTAGTTGATTTTTGCTAACCGAACGCTTAACGTTAACTGTTCCATTGATGTGTCAGGATGAGAGCTCCTGAGTCACGACGGCAATATTAACCTGCCCGACTAACATACAGCTAGTACAATAATGGCGTCGTGTTCTCATATCTGTTGCATAATGTGAACACTAATCCTTAACACGGTGATATTGTTTTATAACAACGTTAACAGTTTGTGATACGACTGTGTAAATGCGACACTGCGCCGCTCTGTTGGGCCAGGCTTGGGTTGTACCGAGGCAGGTGTGGTGGAGATTGACAAGGTTGGCTATTTATTTAATAATTCAAACCCGCCCTGGTTGGGTCACACCTAAATGGACCAAAGTAACGTTAACTGACGATTTGGTAGCATTTGTCTGTATTCGTGCCCGTTAACGCTAGTGGTCATTTTATGGTTGCACTCCACGTTCCAACCACAAGTGAACGCGCAGTACCGGTTCTGAGTTGTTTCATTTTCAATTATAGTTCTTACCACGTGTCTGAGGAGTCAATTGTCGGTCGACGCCATATTGGTTTACTGCAATTTCCGCCTTTAACTGTAGCATGATGGCAGTTGTCTGAGTTATGTGTTGATCTATCAGACTGCCTTTGTATAATAATAATAATGCTGAGACTGAATCACACGCCAGCAAATTAGTTTTTAGCTTTTTAAAGCCCTTTGTTTTTCCGTTAGGGTAATGGTATTTTGTCATCCCCAGGGAATACATTTTTCCATAAATTGTTTGAATAAAAGTATGACTTGCCTTGTGCAGATGCCTGAAGAAATGCACCAAGAGGAGGAGGTTGAGACCTTTGCCTTCCAGGCAGAGATAGCTCAGCTGATGTCCCTGATCATCAACACCTTTTATTCCAACAAAGAGATCTTCCTGAGGGAGCTTATCTCTAATGGCTCTGATGTAAGTCTGCAGAAGCTTTGTATTTTCTTATCATGCCCTTGTAATTAAGCAGTTTTTGTTCATGTCCTTATGTTATGATATGGTATTTAATGATGCCAAAGGTTATTCACAAAGCTGCAGATTAGACTGTAGGACCTCATGTGAATATTATCTGTATTTTGTTATTGTATGTTTACAGGCTCTAGACAAAATTCGCTATGAAAGCCTGACAGAACCCTCCAAGCTGGACAGTGGCAAGGATTTGAAAATCGACATCATCCCCAACAAAGCTGACCGCACCCTGACCCTCATCGACACTGGAATCGGCATGACCAAAGCTGACCTGATTAACAACCTGGGTACCATTGCCAAGTCTGGCACCAAGGCCTTCATGGAGGCCCTGCAGGTGGGATAGTGCAACATGATCTATATTGCAGCATGTGGGGAAAAGAACAAGGATGTGCATGTAACAGGCTTAACTTGCAATGCAAAACAATGATAATAGATGCATTCACTTATCAAAGACTGTTAACGTTATGAAAATGAAAAATGTGTCCCTTCTAGGCTGGAGCTGACATCTCCATGATTGGTCAGTTTGGTGTGGGTTTCTACTCTGCCTACCTTGTTGCTGAGAGGGTCGTTGTCATCACCAAACACAATGATGATGAGCAGTACGCCTGGGAGTCCTCTGCTGGAGGTTCCTTCACAGTTAAGGTCGATAACGGTACGTGTCCTGGCATCATTACAGTGGCAACATACTTGAATTTAAAAAAAATACATTGCTGGCCATTTTGATCATCTGTTTAGTCGTGTTTGGTTTTTCAAGAAAAATACACCAAATAACTCAAAAGTACTCAGGAGAATTAAGTGCTCTCCATATCTCTTTCATAGTAAACTTGAAGCTTGGGTTTTAAATTGCTGGTTGGGTAAGGATACTTGCAGTCACTTTGTGCTGGGTGTCTGTGATAGGAATTGTCTAGTTATAGATGAGACAATGGAAAAATTATTTGATTAAGCAATGAAAATTTGCATTCAGCTGCTGGATATTGTTGTCTAGCCCTAAACGTAAAGCAGCATGTTAATTTTGGCAGTTTATCTATGGTATTGCACCGTGCCCATTTGGCACTCTAGGTTATATTTTCAACACAGATGAGTAAAACTGGTTTTATGGCTAGTAGGGTGTGGTCACAGTGTGTCATTTTGCACTGTGTGCAAATGGCTGTACATTTACTTTTTTTTTTTTTTCTTCTCTTCCTTTCACAGGCGAGCCCATTGGCCGGGGAACTAAGATAATCCTGTACTTGAAGGAGGACCAGACGGAGTACACTGAGGAGAGGCGGATCAAGGAGATTGTGAAGAAGCACTCCCAGTTCATTGGCTACCCTATCACCCTGTTTGTATGTATTGAATTTGATTAGCTAATATTCCACTTTTCTTTTGTTCAGGATTAAACAGTTTGTTCCATGGCAGCTTTAAAATCTAGTCCTTTTTACATGCAGGTGGAGAAGGAGCGTGACAAGGAGATCAGTGATGATGAGGCAGAGGAGGAAAAGGCAGAGAAGGTGGAGGAGGGTGAGGACAAGCCAAAGATTGAGGATGTGGGCTCAGATGATGAGGAGGACTCCAAAGACAAGGACAAAAAGAAGAAAAAGAAGATCAAGGAGAAGTATATTGACCAGGAGGAACTGAACAAGACCAAGCCCATCTGGACCAGAAACCCTGACGACATCACAAATGAGGAATATGGCGAGTTCTACAAGAGTCTGACCAATGACTGGGAGGATCACTTGGCTGTCAAGGTGAGCACAGGAGTGGAAAAGCAGCTGTTGGCAGGTATGTATGCCTCAGCCAGCAGTGTCACTGAAACTAAAGTTATTTTCCTTTTACAGCACTTCTCAGTTGAGGGCCAGCTTGAGTTCCGGGCCTTGCTCTTTATCCCCCGCCGGGCACCTTTTGACCTCTTTGAGAACAAGAAAAAGAAGAACAACATCAAGCTGTACGTCAGGAGAGTCTTCATCATGGACAACTGTGAAGAGCTCATCCCTGAGTACCTGAGTAAGTTGAATGACTCCCCACATTTGAGACTAAATAAATTCTTTGCACTGTTGATTCAAATAGGAATTTCTTGTTAATGGTACAACCTTGATGTACCGCTAAAAATGTTTAACTAAACCACAAATCATATTTATTCCAGACTTCATCCGTGGTGTGGTGGACTCCGAGGACCTTCCCCTCAACATTTCCAGAGAAATGTTGCAGCAGAGCAAGATCCTCAAGGTCATTCGCAAGAACATGGTCAAGAAGTGTTTGGAGCTGTTTGCTGAACTGGCTGAGGACAAGGAGAACTACAAGAAGTTCTATGAAGCCTTCTCCAAGAACATCAAGGTATCTAAATGTTTTCATATGAGAATATAAAACAGGCAAAAGGTAACCTTGCTCCTGTGTATGAGTTTGCTTTGGGTATATAACAGTTGTCCTTGTATCACTGTAGCTGGGCATCCATGAGGACTCTCAAAACCGCAAGAAGCTGTCTGAGCTGCTGCGCTACCACAGCTCCCAGTCTGGAGATGAGACGACCTCCCTCACAGACTATGCGTCTCGTATGAAGGAGAACCAGAAGTCTATCTACTACATTACTGGTGAGACTCCTGGCACTGTATGCCTGAACACAAGTGAAAATTTAATTTGCATCATAAGCAGACTAGTACACTATTTAAAAGGATCCCCATTAGCTGGGTACCATGGCAGTCAGCTACTAAATGTCAGTTTAACACTGATGCTCGTCTTATCTCTAGGTGAAAGCAAGGATCAGGTGGCCAACTCTGCCTTTGTCGAGCGTGTCCGCAAGCATGGCTTCGAGGTCCTATACATGACTGAGCCCATTGACGAGTACTGTGTCCAGCAGTTGAAGGAGTTTGATGGCAAGACCCTGGTTTCTGTCACCAAAGAGGGACTGGAGCTGCCAGAAGATGAGGAGGAGAAGAAAAAGATGGAGGAGGACAAGTCCAAGTTTGAGAGCCTCTGCAAGCTCATGAAGGAGATACTTGACAAGAAAGTGGAGAAGGTCAGTGATCCTGCAGCCTTTTTTGTTTTACCTCAAATTTCCCTCATTTTGCAATTTTTAAGCTCACAACTGCAGTTTATGGTCTCTTATTTGGTAACAGGTGCCCCAATTCATCCCACTTATGTTGTGGTGAGTTAATGTCGCTTTCACTTGGCCCCTTAGGATTCCTGTGGTAGCCAGTGTGCCCTGAGTTGTGTGTTTTTGTTTTTGTCTTCCTCCAAACCAAATGTTTGAGTAACTAAAGAATCCAGGGGATTGGGAGATACTGAGTCTAGAACGTTTTTGAAAACCTAACTCAATGTGGTGGATGCACTTGTTTTACTGTTCTAACAGATGCTTGTTTCAGTTTGGATATATTTTTCATAGTTTGACTGGCTGAAGTTTAACCACTTAGTCTAGAAGATGCTTTTGCATTATGCTAGTCTTGGTAAACTGACTGTTGCCTTGGATGTGCTGGAGTGTTATTTCTGACATTACTGTTCTGCATGCTTTAAACCGAGTTCAGCCCTTCTTGAATTTAAATCTTTTGCACTTTTTCTGTCTCATCCAGGTGACTGTATCCAACAGGCTGGTGTCTTCACCCTGCTGCATTGTGACAAGTACTTACGGTTGGACGGCCAACATGGAGAGGATCATGAAGGCCCAGGCACTCAGGGACAACTCCACCATGGGCTACATGATGGCCAAGAAGCACTTGGAGATCAACCCTGACCACCCCATTGTGGAGACTCTCAGGCAGAAGGCTGAAGCTGACAGAAACGACAAGGCTGTGAAAGACCTTGTCATCCTGCTCTTTGAAACCGCTCTGCTTTCCTCAGGCTTTACCCTGGACGACCCACAGACCCACTCCAACCGCATCTACAGAATGATCAAACTTGGACTGGGTAAGAACACAAACATTGTAGCTACAACATGCTGGGTACTTGTATTGAACTCTTTAACAGTAACACAACTGTACCTCTAGGCATCGATGACGATCTTCCCACAGAGGAGGCCACCTCCACAGCTGTCCCAGAAGAGATTCCTCCCCTAGAAGGCGATGGTGATGATGATGATGCTTCACGCATGGAAGAGGTGGATTAAAACTCCCTGCCTCCCAAGTCTCTTAACAGTTTAGCCTCATCTGTAAATTCTTCATCCTAAAACTGCAGTAAAGGTAAAAGTCAAATTGTGTTGTGTGGTGGACCAGTGTTGCTCTTGGGTCTAGAGCATTACTCTGTAAAACCTCCATAAGAAAAGCAGTTTTGGTTTTGCTATACAACTTCATGGTGCCCACACATTTGTTTTACAAAGTCCCCTGTTGCACTCAGTTTTAAATGTCAGAGCAGTAAATATGGGAATGGTACATTCCATGATGAGGTAAGGGGAGGTTCTGTTCATGTGCAACACTGCATGGAGAGAAAGGACTGTGATTCCTTTGCCTGAGTTCAGGCTCGTCTGTATTCAAAGTCTTGTTTTGCAAAAAAAATAAAGATGTATTACCTCATTTGTCTTTTGTTTTAGTTTTCTTCCATTGGCCTATAATTAACATTGGTATTTAATGATCTAATTTAATCAAAAACCTGCCATTATGCTGATTTGAATTGTTCCTCCTGAGGAACCACTAGGTGGAGACATGACACAGTTTAAAGTGTATTAGTCAAAAGTTGGACCAGAAAGATGCACTCAACCGTTTCAAATTCACGGATGGTACATTTCTATCAGGTATGCCCACACCACATGAACTCAAGAAATGCAAAATAAAATGCTGGTTACAGTGGTTAAAACTATTGCCAGACCTAAACACAACTTGTATTACATTGCAAAGTGTCGACAAAAGCAGCTATGTGTGGGGGGGTCATCTTCCTAAGATGTAACTTAATTTTATCTGTGGTGTATGTTTACTGGAGCAAAGTACTTTAATACAGTCTTATGTTTCAATCAACTTAAAACACTACCTAGTCACTTTCAGAAAGTTCTGTACTTTTATACACTTATCTGAGCTTCTAAATGAGCAGAGCTGAGACGGATTACTTGGTCACTGTTTTAAAAATATTTAATCCAGGGATCAATACAGGTTTATGATTAAACTGTTGTGTTAATCTGATTCTGAAAATAAATTATCAAACATAACTGAGTCAAAAGCATAGGTAGTGAAGTCCAGGTATGAGGTAGCAGAAAATGAAAATACTCCAGTAAAGTACAAATTCCTTAAAATTGTACTTGAGTGCAGTGCTAGAGTAAATGTAGGAAAGGAAACTAATGCACCCATCTATATGGCAATAAAAAAAAAAAAGCTTTTGGACAGAACTGCATTTTAAAATACAGGTGCACACTGATTGCACAGGCTTCTTGAAAGTGTGAGGCATCATCAGAAGTACACTTTGGGGGAAATGTAAAATTTGTAGTTTTCCTGGAAGTCATGTGCTTTGTACAAGCCTGAGGGGGTGGCAGCTGCTTTTCTGCTCTTGTAAGTAAAACTGTGAAGCGTGGGTGTATTTCCCTCCTGAATACATGTACATATACTCACATACTCACTCCAGTCAAAGTGATAGTAGATGAAGTTGCTCACTGGATTGTACACATACTGTACATTTAGCCGTATATACTAAATTTAATTGCCGTCACAGCTACTACAAAGTGTTTTGTTTTTAAATTGAAATTAAAAGAGAAAAAAACTTTGGCCAAAAACACCAGGATTGAAATTTTGAAGAATGTTCTGGTGCAATGTCTCAGCCTCAAGCTGATAGAAAGTAGATTGTTACTTGAGGGATTTAGGGTTTGATTTTTGATTTGAATGAGAACAGTAAAGTTCAGAACTTTCAATTAATAATTAAACACCTGCAAAACTAATGGCATCCTGTGTTTAGTGCATTGCTCCTGCTTACCAGTAGCATGTTAGCATTTAGCACAAAGAATCACTGTGCTTAAGCCTCATATCTTATGTTTACCAGGTCAAGAAGGAATTTTTCAGGTACTTTAGGTTTCATTGGTGCATAAGCTGCTAAAACTGTGTTTAGAATTTGTTTTAAGCTTCTTTATAAAGAAATAAGATGAAACACTTTTTGACCTTACACACACACAAGATTTTAAGATGGACAGATTGATGCAAATTTGGTGTTTTTGTTATTTAGCAACTGTGATTTGGTGCAGGACGGTGATGTATAGAACCAAAAGGTTATGCATACAATAAGTTAACATTAATGGTAAATCTTCATCAAAAACCAAATTAAAGTAGGTGTAACATCCTCTTTTATGTACATTAAGTTATTTATATAATGACTTTTTATATCAATTCTGGGGAAAATTCCAGTTTTAGTTCTTGTAGTGATGTTTGGTCAAAGGTTGTAGAGAAGATCCATATTTTTAAAGGCCTTGATTGAAAGAAAAAAAAACGCAAATTAGGCAATTAGGAAATATTCGGACAGGTGATTTAAAGGATTTGTCACTGTCTGATTCAGATGGTGGAACTTTTCTGGTTGAGTTCACTGAGAGTTGCCGCAGGTTTCCCTCAAAGCTGAATACTGCTTTTAACAACAGACTTCCTGTGGAAATATCTGAGTCTCTTGTGAAAAACTGCTTTCAACCCACAAAACTAAGTGCATTAATTGAGGGGGGGTTCCTGGTGCTACTGTGGGCTGTGATGCATAACATTTGCTTGCAGTGTCAGAACTCTGAATGTTTGGTGACCTTTGTGGCCTGTCAGCTCTTCCGCCTTTATGGTGTGTCTGGTTTCGCTGCATGGTCTCAGGGTCCTAAAATGTGGGGACTGGTAGGCTGCACGCCAAAGGTAGAATGAGCTCTGGTTCAGTCACACAGACTTTTTTTTTATTGATTCAGATGAACCAACTTGACAAAACTTATTTGTTTCTCTCTGCATTTTTCATGGCGACTTTAGTGGGTAGATACCTTCTGTATCACTGAATAACTTGAACATGAGAAAAGAAGGTGTAGCTCAACATTATAGTGCACATCTGCAACACACCATCATGCAGGCCTATATGCAAAACATGTTGTGTAATTTAGTTTCTGTGACATTTATAATGATAAATGCCAATACAAAACATAACTACAACTCATAATATGAAACAATTCTGCTATACACATCAGGCATAAGAGTCACTTAACTTTGACAGCTCTTGATATACTGTACTAAAGACAGGAACAGGATTACCACCACCCACGCTGAGTAGAAAGGAAGCAAGTTGTACAAATAAAAGGTTTGGCCCTCCATTGTGGAAGCATAAAATACAGCAACCCACAAAAGAACTAAACCTTTATGACTAGGTGAGAGTGGAGAGTAACACGTGGTCTGTCATACTATGTTCCACACATACAGTAAAGGAGTGCGTGGTGGTTAACTGAAGATTAAAAAGTGTGCCTTGTGATCACAATCCAAGAAGTAACCTGAAGGAAAAATTTACTGTCTTGGGAAATATTTGATTTCTTGCTAAGAATTAAATAAGACAGCTAATACGCCCATGGCTGCATGATTAATATGAAGCTACTTCTAGCTAATTTAGCTTAACGCAAATTCTGGAAACACGGGCAAACACCTGCCTCTGTGAAAACTTAACAAAATCCATCTACCAGCACTTCGAACACTCACTTTTGTTTATACAAAGAACAAGCGTAAAAATGGCTGTGATGGACTGTTTCCTGGCTGGAAGCAGTTGTCAGGCAAGCAGCAAAAATGGCTGCTGACAAACTTTGTGTTGAATAGATTAAACAAGCCTACTGAGCTTTGGAGGTGGTGACAGGTACATTTTATCTGTGGATAGAGTCGAGCTACCTTTAGCTTTTTCCTATTAGTGCCAAGTTAGTGGTAGCTTCAATTTGCATATGACTACTGGCAGGAAAACACGTTTCCCAAAATGTCAGACTTTTCCTTTAAAGGATTTGATACGTCTGCTTTGGCAAAACCAGTTTATCCATGAATCAGCAGAAGACAAATATTATTTCGGGAAGCCAGGTATTGTCAAAAGTCAGAAATGCTCAAGAATAAATCCACTCATTCTGTGTCATCCCTGCAGTCAGAGCGAGAGCCCTGAGTGACTGGTCCGACTAGGGGCTCAAAGTGGACGCCTGCATTTCTGCACCCTCTTTCC
>NW_018127943.1:534865-537772 GCF_001952655.1 Monopterus albus | reverse complement strand
GTCATTTTATTGAAAAGAAGACCAAAAACACGGACACTGTGACGCACTGCTCCAAACCAGATGGGGTGTAAGATGAAATGAGAGGCGTGGGGAAATTCCTCCAGTCGAGCATCTGTGAGATTATAAACCAGAGGGAAATGTGTTCTCACACTTCACAGTCAAACCCAGTATTCAGTTTGATATTCAGTGAATCATAACAGTGGTCTGTTTTATGAATCAGTGCGTTGAGTGCAAAGCTCAAATGTGTTATAGAGCACCCAAATACAACTTAAACACATAAACACTAGCATTCCTGAAGTCGCTTATTCTTACATCATGTATAATGTAAAATGTGCACAATGTCAAACAAACCTTCATACTTGGAAGTTAATTTAATATGTTTTATTAATAATCCAGATACCAGAGGAAGTAGTAGAATGATAAAAACAAGTTGCCAGTATAATTGTGTTTTCCTTGTATGCATTCAGTTACAAACTCCCTGGGTTACAGTATCTTTACATCCTTGTAACATCAATGATCAGCAGCAACAGCCATTCTCTCGCTATACTTCCAGGCATTCACATAGAACACTGAAACACATGAAGCAGTCCTTTTACAAAAGTATACAGAGATGTTGGTCAGAAATAAACACCCACTTAGAGATATATTTACATGTTTTGTGTTGTGAGGACAACAACAACAACAAAAAAGATTAAAATAATGTGGTGCAAAAAGTACCCACAGGAACATCTGGTTCAATGATGTTCTGCAGTTCACTCCTCATCAAACAAACTGTTGTTTGCCACCCTGCATTACAGGGGGTACCTTGTAGAACATGTTAATATAGCTTAAATTAAACAGTACTGTTTCCGAGATAAAATCCGACATTAAGACAGATAAAGGTCCCTTCTCTCCAACATGGAGGACTGTGAAATAAGCATCTGGCTACTGTGGCTGAAAGGTGATCCAAAGGATAGAAGCTGTTGCGTTTACACAAGGCGACAGTCAAATATTGGGGATAAAGTTAGGTAAAGGGCAATATCATAAAACTAATGGTCAGCCATACACATACTTTTTTCAGGGTCAGGAACCTTAAACCAACTACACAAACCAAACATGGTGGTTGGAAGGAAAAAAAAACGGTTAAACTGTGTAACAACTGAAGAGTCTAATATACGACTGGAAGTCGTATATTAGACGATCTTACAGGCACTCAAAACCTCTGCTGACTTCTGACCTGACAAATCACATGGACCCCTTAGGGGCATCTCGGTGTGAGTGTCAAAACTACAGAATCTCATTCTGTACCACTGCTAACAAAAGTAAAAAAAAAAAAAAAAAGAATGGAAAAGAACAGTTAAATAAAAAGATCCTATACATAGACAGAGACAAAAAGCACCACAGAAAACCTGGTTTCGGTTTGCAGTTCGGTGCCACTTCGGGGTGCTACACTTTCTGCACATGTTGTGGCGCCAACCGCCGGCCTGACTTCTTGTGGCTACGTGCATACACCCGTAGGAAAAGTGCCAGAAAAACTACGGCAACACCAGATCCACCTATTACAGTGACAGCATGACCATAAAGAAAACAAGAGAGGAGAATGGCAATGGCCTGCCGCAGGGTCATAATGATAGTGAAGACAGCAGCACCAAACTGGCTGATGGTGTAGAAGATGAAAAGCTGGCCACATGCCGAACACACAGACAGCAACACGGCATGAAAGGCAAATTCAGAGTGCCGCGTCATGAAGGCCAGCGAGTCGAAGAAGGCACCCTGCTCGAGCAGCGAGCCGACGGTGAAGAGGCAGGAGAAGAGGTTGACCCCAAACATCATCTGCACCGATGACATCTTGTACTTGAACAGGTTGTCCTGCCAGTTGGAAGTGAAGCTATCAAAGACAATGTAGCCAGCAAGGATGACGATGCCGCTGAAGGTGGTGACAGTGGATGGGTGCTTGCTGGTCGTGCTGGACAATAGGAACATGCTGACACCCACTGAGATCAGCACTGCAGTGAAGTACTCCCAGTATTCATAACTTTTACGGGAGATGAGTTTACCCATGAGCATGACAGGAATGACTTTGGAGGCCTTGGCCAGGACTTGGGTGGGGAAGCTAATGTATTTGAGGGCCTCATACTGGCACCAGCTGCTCATGATGTTGGAGAGCGAGGCGAAGGAGTACTTGTACATGGGTGCTCCGTGGCTAGGTTGCTTAAACACGATGCAGTAGAGGCCTGACACAGTCAGAGCCAGGATACGGTTCATGAAGACCAAGAACTGAGAGTCTTTGAATTTCTCCCCCTCCTCTTTTGGAGTCGGGGCTCCATAGGAACGAGTCATCACTCTCTCCTGCAGGACTCCCCAAGTCAGGTATGATGCCTAATAATAGGAAAAATGACTTAAACCTTTCAGCACTGAAATTCATGCTTGACCTTTGAAGTTTATATATTGATAAAGAATTATGAAGTTGGGCGTTTAGCTTTCTTTTGGTAATATCTATGTCACTATGTATTTAAAGGTGCACTAAGATTTTTCACACCATCTTATAAATGAAGTGACAACTAGACAGGACATAATGTTGTCAAAGGACAGTCTGTAAATTAGCCCCACCTGCCACCTAGCAAAGGTTATATTTAAGTATTTTTTCTTTATAACCAAGAGTAGTCATTGTGAACATTCAGCTGTGGAGAACCTCTCATCTTCTACATGGCAAACCACGTTTGAAACAGTGGCAGCCAGATTGAAGAGGTCGTGTTCTTTTGCACAGAGAGAGTTGGACAAGGAAAAATCAGAAACCAGGTTTAACGCTGGTTTGAGATGGAGAATGTTAAAAGCAGGTGAAGGACATGTTGTTCTTCTTTCTGCATGTGTAATTATCTTAAACATGATTGTTTCTATTCATTTACTGATTTGTTCATTTTATTTATT